>NC_056739.1:319637453-319937453 GCF_019279795.1 Protopterus annectens
GTGAAGGCTAATGTTTAAGGTCTCTAGCTCACCAGGTTTACAGATGGCTGTAAATTGGGAGCTATTATAGATTCACCCAAAGGCACTAACATCTTGCATGAGAGATTACCACAGATATAGCACTGGTGCCTAAGGCATGGACTGAAACTCAATGACAAAAATGTATTATATTGCCGTTTTGGAAACCGTCAACGCAAGTTAATTACTCCACTGATAAAACTTCCCTAAGAGTCAATCCAGTAGTAAGGGATCTGGGAACATACGTAGACAGCAATCTGGTCTTTGACCATCACATAGCTAAGATAAAATCATTCTATGTCATCCAACTTATAGGTAAGGGTATGGCATCCAGGTCCAAGGAAGTTATAGTACCATTCTACTCAGCCCTTATAAGACCTATCATTGAATGCAATGCTTCATTTGGCATGTATCTAGCCAGACATTTGCAACAGTTGGAATGCCCACAAAGGTTTCTTACAGGGAGACTTCAAGCTATGAATACCCTGTTCTACACCGACTGCCTAAAGATTCTGTCTCTGTATTCAGTCTCCTACATGCTGCTGAGAGGGAATATCTGCCTGGCTTACAGGGCATCCTCAAACCCAGCCCTGATGGATCTGTTGCACATTCACAAAACAAACAGCACCAGAAACACTAGAACCATTGATGTGACCTTCAATTGTGACATAAACAGAATGTGCTTGAGAGACAGATCTGTCCCAAAGCATCCCCACACTAAAGAACAGGCTGACCAACCATGTAAAATAGAGTTCATCCCTGAGCCTATTCAAATGAAACCTTGGTAATTGGATGGGAAATCACAAATGTATCCCCAGTCTGGTACATATGTCCCTTATGGGCAGAGACCATCAATAAAGTATTATCTGAACAACCCCCCTCCCCCACGCAAATCCTTAGTTACACCCCCACTGACATGCCACACTCCCCCCAATAGACACCCATGATACTTGAGACCCAAATGCTTTAGGATGTGTGGTTAGGCTTATAAAGGTCATAGTGGCCATTAACCTAATACCCTGTGAACACTGCTAAAGTCATACATAACCAAAACATTCATTTTTTTCTCTGGAAGCATTAAATAATAATAACATTTTAGTACCCTTATACTCTGCTGTTCTGGATTCATAAGCAGCTGATATATACATCATGTCACATTAAACCAGTTAAAGGGTATGTAAAGCATAATGGATAAAGAATAACAAAAATAAAAAAAATGTTTTGAAAGCATTAAGGTTTTCCTAAGTTATAAAATAAATGTTCAGCAGTAAGAAACTACAGCATTAGTAAGGGCTGTCCTTAAATACTTCCCAGATTTCAACACTCAGATTGCTACTTAGTCCCATGGCACACAGAGAGACATGCAGTGACTGAGAGAGAGGGAAAGTCCGAGAGACACTCCTGTTTACACTCCCTGATGACCCCTGTTCAGCTAAATGCTGAAGTAATGGGGGGACCAAAAAGGGGGGGATTGGAGTCAGAAACCAATACCAGCTCGCCCATCCTGGGCAAGGATGGCAGCTCAGTTTGCTGTACATGACAACATCTTGATGAGTGCAGGTATATCACCCACAGCAATCAGCCTAGTATGTACACTCTACAAGCTATTCAACCTTTCCCCTGAAACCCATCAGGTGTGGTAGCATGCATGTGCATACTTCATTGAAGCAGCCAATGGTGTAGGAAGCAGCCTCTAGTGGGTAGCCTTAGGACAGTCAGCAGGATATGCAAGTTGGCCTGCTCCCTAGCACCTGTCTCTTAACTGCAAAGCAGTAATGAATAGGTTAAGACTCATTCTTTATTGTGCCTAATGTGATACCCCACGAGACAGATTTTATAGTATCAGTAAAATGGTATGGTGCAATCAGTGCTGTGCCTGATGTGATACCCCATGAGACAGATTTTAAGGTATCTGTGATATGGCATGGTACAGTCAGAGCTGTCCCTGATGTGATACTCCACGAAACAGATTTTATAGTGTCAGTGCTATTGCAAGGTACAGTCAATGTGACTGTCATGCAGTAATTTGTTTATGTTATGGGATTTAATAAAACGTGAAATGGTTGTAAAATAATTGTATGAACTTGAAAAAGTCACAAACAGAAGTCCAATTCCACTGGTGGTAGCCACATACTTTATTCTTGAACAAATGAGCACTTTTGTCTTGAAAGACAAGACTTCATCAGATAACTCCACACCATTATGCTTCATCATTTTATACCATGTGCCATTAATATAATTAAAAGCCCAATTAAAATTGTAAAGTCATATAGTCCCTTGTCAATCAACAAGAAACTTACTGAAGTCTCACTATTATACATCAATTCTTAAATATCATTTAAAACACTTTATTTATATATTATTTTTGTTTTTGTTTTTAACCAAAATAATAATAAAAAGTAAAAATGAAATGAAATTTAAAACAATTGATTATAACACACACTAAGCATGATTGAATCCGTCAACATACACACTGTTTGTGCCTACACTTCTACTGCTTTTGCCAAGAACACGGGTTTGATGGCAATATACTCATTCAAACCTGGGGGAAAATTAGATCTCAACCTTAACTGCCATTTCAATTCTTTATTTAACAACAGATTCCGCGGTGGTGGTGCTGCGGTAGCGTTGTCGCCTCACAGTAAGACGCTGCCGGTTCGATTCTCAGCTAGAGTGTCTTCTGCGTGGAGACATGCGTGAATGGGCGTACCTTCGTAGAAGGTTGTGCATCAGGGTTGGTAACTCGGCACGTAAAAATCAACTACCAATCATTAGCGGACCAGAGTTCCGCTGTGGCGACCCCTAACCGGGAAAAGCCGAAAGACACAACAACATTTAACAACAGATTTTTCACATCACCCCCTCTTATGTTTGTTCCAACCATGTCTATTATGCCAAATTTGAAACCTTTAAAACCAGGGCATATTAAAGAGTGTTTATAAAGTGCACTAGCCTCCTTTTTATTTTTAATGTTCGTACATTCTGTCCTTCAAAGCCCTCTCAGGTTTTTCCAACATAAAATGCTGGACAGTTTGTACATGTTGCTAGATACACTATCATTCTTGTATTACAATTCCCCTTACAATATTTCACTGTACTTTGCATCCCATTTTGTAATATTTATTAACCGTTGTTATTATTATTATTATTTTGGTTAAAAACAAAAAACAAAAATAATATATAAATAAAGTGTTTTAAATGATATTTAAGAATCTATGTTATGGGATTTCACAGTGAAGATATGGTGCATATTCGGAAACAGAGGACTACCGAAGGCATTCATTTCATAATTATTCACCTTCAAATAGTTATATTTAGTAATTCTCAGAAGTTTTATACATACAAAACCATACTTGTTTATTCCTGCTATTTTTTGCAATGACTTAAATGTCCTGAAAAATATTCTTTAAATGGAAACATTTTACTTGTTTCTTTACTGTAAAAGGGTGTTCACTGTTATGAACAGCTGAGCAGTGTAACTTCAAGTGAACTGAATGACTATACTGTTCTGATATGCATACAACCACTGCATGATCAGAACTTATTCTGACTATAGCAATTAACAAAACATCTTGAAGTACACTGAAAATACAGCGTATAAATGTGCTGTTTTTTGTAAAATGTGAATTTTTCTAAATTCTATCAAAATTAAAAAAAAAATCAAAAGCAGGTTGCAGTTATACCTGCAAACGTCCATCCAAAAAAGTGCATGACAATAAAACAAGTAACACAGTAAGCTAAAAATTGTATCTCTAAATCAGACTATCTGCACCAAGTTTGTGTTGTGCTGCCCTCTTGTGGCCATAATTACTATTGCATATCAGCGAAGTTCATATGACTGAATTATTAGAATCAACATAGGTTCATAGGTTGATACTAGGCTATCTGCCCTATGGCATTTACAAGGCTAGCCAAAGTGTGTTTGGCTTTCGCCACCCTTTTAGATTTTTTGACTGTGTCTCTGTATAGTAGGTCACAGAGATAGCCTTTTTAAGGTTAGTTTACTGTGCCTCTGTCTAGTAGGGACACAGAAGAGATCCCCGGGGTAAACCTACGGTCTCCCATCCTCTCATCAAGATTTCTCTTGAAGAGGGTCATTGAGGGGCTCCGCCTAACATGGATTGGGATTTTGTTCCAGAGTGAGGGGAGCCTCTGGGATATGAATCTGTCCCTCCAGCATGTCCTATTTATTTCTGTGCTGAGGTTTAAGTCTCTGGAGCATGTATCTCTAAGGGATTTGGATTTCCTGAGGTGGAGCATGTCCATTAAATCTGGGTTGGACATGGCTTTATACGTCAGGCACAGATTGCCTCTGAGTAGGCGGTAAGCAACAGAGTAGAGCTGGAGTTTCTTTAGCCTAACTACGTAGGGCATCTGTTTGAGCCCCTTAATCCTCTTGGTGAGGTACTTTTGGGGCCTTTCCAGTTTCTGCAGGTGTCGGGTAAGGTACATCCCAAATGGGGCATTGTACTCAATTATGGGCCTGATGAGTGATGAGTAGAGAGACACAATGACTTCTCTCGATCTAGATGTGAACCCTTTCTAGATGAGGTGGGCTATATAGAATGTCTTTCTAACCACTTTGGCAACGTGATTGTCAAAGGAGAGATTGCTATCTACTTGGGTCCCCAAATCCCTAATTACTTCTTCCGTACTTAATGGTTTTCCATCTATGTGGTAGTTTGTGGGCACTTTGTTTTTCTCAAAGGGGATGACTATGCACTTTTTGGCATTTAGCTTTAGGCCATGGCTCTGGCACCAGTTATCCGTCTCTGTGAGACCCTTTTGGAGGATGCTTGTGTCAGTTGGCAAGTCGATTATGGCACCCAGTTTGCAGTCATCTGCAAACTTGGTCAGCCATAGTCCTCCCGTGTTAGCCTGTACCTCCAAGAAATATATACCGAACAGGAGAGGTCCCAGGACTGAGCCTTGTGGGATGCCACTTGTAACTGGTTTAGAGTCTGACATGGCACCTGCAATTCTGACCATGTGGGTTCTATCCCTGAGCCAGTTTGCAACCCATCTTGTGACATAGGGGTTGATATTTAAGCTGGTGAGCTTATTTATGATGCCCGAATGGGGTATTGTGTCAAAGGCTTTTGCGAGGTCCAGGTAGGCTGTGTGGACTACCTTCCCTTCATCTATTGCCTTTTTGACTGTTTCAAAAAAGTTGACCAGGTTCAAGAGGCAAGATCTGCCCTTAACAAAGCCGAATTGGGTGGGCTCCAGTGTTTGGAGGTTCTCAATGTCTTTGTTTATGAGTTCCATGATGGTACGCTCCATAGCTTTGCAGACCAGGCTAGTCAGGCTTATAGGGCGATAGTTTCTGGGGTCCATTGTGGCACCGCCCTTGTGGAGTGGGACCACTGTTGCTGTACGCCATTCCTTGGGTACATATCCTGTAGTGAGGCTGAGATTGAACAGTGACTTTATATGAGGGTTCAGTTCTTCTTGAAGCTCATGTAAGATGCAGCCCGGGACAACGTCCGGTCCCACTGATGCTGTGTTTTTTGCTTTGGAGAGGGCAGCTCTCACCTGTGCATCTGTGATGTCAGGGAGGCTACACTCTGTTGGGATAGACATTTGATCTTTTGTGGGGGGGTGAAGTTTGCACCGAATCTGTCTGCCAGGATGTTGGCAATGTCTGTGGGTTCAGTGTATTTTTTGTCATTTTGCACTAACTCAGAGCATATATGGGAGTTGCCACCCAGAAGGCCTTGTGATTATCTTTAGGGTCTTGTGCAATTTTGCTTTCAAAGCTGGCCTTGTATGATTTTATGAGGGATCATAGTTTCTTGCTAGTACAGATCAGAGATGCTTTCCCTTTTTGGCATTTTGCTCTATCATGTAGTAGCTTCCTCCTTCTGTTGTATAGTTTGTTTATGGCTGGGGTCCACCAGACAGGTCTCCTGCCCTTGGAGGAGTGAGTCTTGGTTTTATTTGGGATAGCACAATCCATGCATTCCTGTAGGTGTCCATAGAATACGTTTGTAAAGGATTCTGCAGGTTGGGCTGTATTTTCCACTGGCCCCGGGGGCTTTGAAGGATTCCACCTCGGTTTTGAGAAGTGTGAAGTTTGCTTTTGAGAAGTTCTTCACCATGATTTCCTTGGCTGGGGGTGGGGATGGGATGAGGATGTCCAGTGAGATTAATTTATGGTCAGATCTTACCAATGAGGGGTATACCTCTGGTGTGGAACAATGAGTCCCCATGTTGGTGATGATCAGGTCCAACAGGAATTAGCCCAAAACGCCCAATAAACAACAAGTTTCTGGGCTGAGACCACTCTTCCAGGGACAGATAGGCTGCTCAAAGCTCCCCACTCCCACTGGTGAACAGAGACGCTTCCTCCTATCCAAGTAAGGATATGGGCAACACAGGAACTGCTCTAAAGTCCAGAATACAGCAAAACCTGTATTAGGGACTATTCCAGCTCAGAAAAGGCAGGAAACAAGGATTTTTTTTTTTTTTCTTTTTTAGGCAGATATCAGAAAAAGCACAGTAAATACTTTACACAGGTTAGCGCACATGAGTGAGCAGCCTCAACAGTTAATTCAAACAGAAAAAGACAATTTCAAAGTGCAGGTAATAATAATTGTAGTAACAAGCTTATTTTAAGCAAAAGAGCAGTTTCAACTCACTTTTCGGCGAGAATAAAAAGTTACAAAGGTAAAAGCAGTAAAAAGGTACTTAAATCAGGTAGCAGTCACACTTTTTCATCTCTCTGCTGCTAGCACCACTCTGCAGGATCACAAGGAGCTTTGCTGAGTTGGAACAAGCGCAAAAACTGCACCAAAGCGGGTCATTAAGCAGGGGACTTGAAAGAGCTAGGAATTAGCCCAAAACGGCCAATAAACAGCAAGTTTCTGGACTGAGACCACTCCTCCAGGGACAGATAGGCTGCTCAAACCTCCCCACTCCCACTGGTGAGCAGGGAAGCTTCCTCCTATCCAAGTAAGGATATGAGCAACACAGGAACTGCTCTAAAGTCCAGAATATAGCAAAACCTGTATTAGGGAATATTCTAGCTCAGAAAAGGTGGGAAACAAGGATATTTTTTTTTTTTTTTTCTTTTTTAGGCAGATATCAGAAAAAGCACAGTAATACTTTACACAGGCTAGCGCACTTGAGTGAGCAGCCTCAACAGTTAATTCAAACAGAAAAAGACAATTTCAAAGTGCAGGTAATTACAATTGCAGTAACAAGCTTATTTTAAGCAAAAGAGCAGTTTCAACTCACTTTTCGGTGAGAATAAACAGTCGCAAAGGTAAAAGCAGTAAAAAGCTACTTAAATCAGGTAGCAGTCATTCTTTTTCATCTCTCTGCTGCTAGCATCACTCTGTAGGACCACGAGGAGTTTTGCTGAGTCGGAACAAGCGCAAAAAACTGCGCCAAAGTGGGTTTTTAAGCAGGGGACATGAAAGAGCTAGGAATTAGCCCAAAATGGCCAATAAACAACAAGTTTCTGGGCTGAGACCACTCCTCCAGGGACAGATAGGCTGCTCAAATCTCCCCACTCCCACTGGTGAACAGAGAAGCTTCCTGCTATCCAAGGAAGGATATGGGCAACACAGGAACTGCTCTAAAGTCCAGAATACAGCAAAACCTGTATTAGGGACTATTCTAGCTCAGAAAAGGTGGGAAACAAGGATTTTTTTTTTGTTTTTTTTTTTCTTTTTTAGGCAGATATCAGAAAAAGCACAGTAAATACTTTACACAGGTTAGCGTACTTGAGTGAGCAGCCTCAACAGTTAATTCAAACAGAAAAAGACAATTTCAAAGTGCAAGTAATAATAATTGTAGTAACAAGCTTATTTTAAGCAAAAGAGCAGTTTCAACTTGCTTATCGGCGAGAATAAACAGTCATAAAGGTAAAAGCAGTAAAAAGGTACTTAAATCAGGTAGCAGTCACTCATTTTCGTCTCTCTGCTGCTAGCACCACTCTGCAGGACCACGAGGAGCTTTGCTGAGTTGGAACAATCGCAAAAAACGTGTCAAAGCGGGTTTTTAAGCAGGGGACTTGAAAGAGATAGGAATTAGCCCAAAACAGCCAATAAACAACAAGTTTCTGGGCTGAGACCACTCCTCCAGGGACAGATAGGCTGCTCAAAGCTCCCCCACTCCCACTGGTGAACAGAAAAGCTTCCTCCTATCCAAGTAAGGATATGGGAAACACAGGAACTGCTCTAAAGTCCAGAATGCAGCAAAACCTGTATTAGGGACTATTCTAGCTCAGAAAAGGCGGGAAACAAGGATTTTTTTTGTTTTTTGTTTTCTTTTTTTAGGCATATATCAGAAAAAGCACAGTAAATACTTTACACAGGCTAGCGCACTTGAGTGAGCAGCCTCAACAGTTAATTAAAACAGAAAAAGACAATTTCAAAGTGCAGGTAATAATAATTGCAGTAACAAGCTTATTTTAAGCAAAAGAGCAGTTTCAACTCACTTTTCGGTGAGAATAAACAGTCGCAAAGGTAAAATCAGTAAAAAGGTACTTAAATCAGGTAGCAGTCACTCTTTTTCATCTCTCTGCTGCTAGCAACACTCTGCAGGACCACGAGGAGCTTTGCTGAGTCAGAAAATAATTTTTCCTTTAGGTCTAAGTAAGCAGTCCAATGATAAGGTCAACATTCTGTGTATGATAACTTTTGTAGCTGTTACCTAATTTAAGTGAAGCAGTTGTGGTAGCTCTTACCTAATTTATGTAAATTTTAGTGTGGTTCAAGGTTACATGGACAAGATGCATTATGCATACCAGATTTACTGAGAAACAGATGTACAGGTGAATGCAACTTATTAAGCAGGTGTGTTCCAGAGCACTTCTATCATTCAATGACATGGGGACATTACTTGGTTTTGCTTGTGTCCAATATGGTCTCACAAAGATAGACACTGCGGGAGACAAGAGCATTGCCCGCACATAAGTGCTTGTCTCTATATCTATCCTATATAGAGAATTAAGTATGCAGCACATACCAAATAAATTACATTTAAATCATTCAGTGGGATAGCCAGTAATTTAACAAACACATATCATTCACAGCACAGACATGTTCTGTACTAATTCACTACCTTTTAATTTCATTTGTGCATTTAATGCTTGGAAATTTGGTGGTGTTGGAATGGGCATTGTGATGCCCCTTAACATTAATGTATAGTCTATGCCTTACATAGGTTCATAGGTTCATAGGTAGGTACTAGGCTATGGGCCCAAGGGCCTATGTAAGCCTAGCCAGCAAGGTTCCATGGTTTATGCCACCCAAGAAAGTTATTTTCCTGTGACACTGTCGAGCAGAGACACAGAAGTGATCCCCAGGGTGTATTTCCTATTTCCCATCCACCAGATTTTTCTTGAAGAGTGCTAATGAATAACTTTGCTTGACATAGATGGGTAGCATGTTCCAGAGTATAGGAAGTCTCTGGGACAAGAATCTATCCCTCCAGTGTGTCCTGTTTATTCCGGTGACAAGATTTAGGTCCCTAGAGCATGTAGCTCGGAGGGATTGGGATTTCTTTAGGTGTAGCATGTCCAACAGCTCTGGGTTTGACATAGCTTTATATGTTAGGCAGAGATCACCGCAGAGTAGGTGATATGCTACAGAGTAAAGCTGGAGTTTTGACATACACCTGCCTATATACTCATGAAAGTTTCGACATCTGGCAAGACTCAGTAATATATCTTTTACTAAACCAAACAAATACCTCTGTGAGGAGATGACTGCATGGTCCATGTGAAGTGATATATAAAAGTTGTCATTCTAGTCATCATAATGGGTGTCATAGCATGCCTAGCCAATCACTTGGTCAGTAATGGTGTCCAGTTTATACGATTTAACTTAATAAGAAGAATACAGTATTAATACTCCTTGGGACACACCGTCTACTGGGCTGTGCTATAGAGATACAGACTATAGAAAATAATTGATTAATACTCCCTGATCTCAATCACATCGTAATGTACACTCGTGCAACTAAAACTGACATATTTCCATTATATGTAAGTCTAAAAATGGTAAGAAATGGTTCAGTGCATTGCACACCACAGTGGAGTATTTTAAAGTAAAGAACTGAAAATTTAACTTGCCCCTGCATTTTCAATATTTCATATGATTTAATATTTTAGTGGAGTCCAGTCACTATCACATAAAGGTAGCTCCTGATCAGACCTGATGATCTGGATATATGTGATGGGTATTTGTCACATGGAGTGGCTAGCAAGGGATAAAGAACTAATTTTCTAATCAACAGCTCTACAGTCACTTGGAGGGAATTGAGATTGGAAAGACCATTACTGCTCTGGAGCACTTCAAAATAACATTTTACAGGAGTCATAACCATCTTCAACATCTGACAGTCTCCATATGTTAATACTGCACATAATTAAGTCCTTCAGCATAGCTCACCATGCCACAACTAGAAGGCATAAACCAGGAAACATGTAAACATGCTTCATATGAAATGGCATGGACCAGTAGTAGGCAAAGACAATTAGGAGAGAGCTTTAGGAGTCCTTCAGGGAGTTGTCTGGAATAACTAGCTTTATAATCTGAGCATGTCTGATTCATTGTAAACCTTTCTTGTTTCTGCTTCCAGTTGAATTTTGGAACAGCATCAGTGTTGCAGGCTTTCCTTCTGGCATCTCTGATCATAACCACTTATTATGTGTTCTCAACATGGATACCAAAATTTGCTACTTGAGCTTTCTTTACTCCACTCTCAAGGTAATTTTCTTGATTTCCAAGCATTGAACTCATAATAAGTTGGTAATGATTGCAGAACCATTCGTAAACCTCTGTTTTATAAGCAACATAAATATACTATACATATCTTCAAATCTAATATTTCTACCCCATTTTATTATATCAACCCTACGTGGGAATAAAGTGTTTAATTGTAAAATAATTCTGAATTACACCATTTTAGAGTAGATCTCCATGTTTCTTTCTACTCAGAGATGGAGATGCAAGCATAAAAAATACTGGACTTGCAGTCCCTAGCAGGTTCACATTATATGATCTCCTACAGAATGTAAATTGTTTTGAGATTCATTATCCATTAAATATTGCTTGTTGCACATTACTAAACAGGTTTTTATGTTTCCCTCATAAGATAAAGGTATCTATAACTTCACGCAATGCAATTTAGGGAATTAGAGATGTGAAACTCCTGGAATTCATGTTTCATATAATTGATAAACAGGAATGATCGTATCATTAATTTGTAGCAAATCGCACAGTTCCCATATCGAAATATACTGTACCTTGCTCCTAGAAGCTGCATATTTGGAGAAAACATTCACAAACTGCCACCCAGTTTTTGGACCATACAAAACAGAACATAGAAGTTGTAGGTGTCTTTTTTAAACTGCTTTCTCATCTCACAGTTTTCCAGTTATTTCTCACATTTAATGTAATTTTCAAGATCAATGTAAATTGTTAAAAAAAAAAAAACATTCCAAGTCCCCTCTCATTTTGTGTTCCCCAGTTTTAACTTCCCATTGCTGAAGGAAGATGTAAATGCCTCTCTCCATCTATATTTAATGTCCACTTTCTCTTTACTTATTTGAAATAAATTCCAAACTGCAACCTTTCGTTAAAGTCTGCATTCAACCTGACCCTTGTCCTTCTGGTATTCTGCTTGACCTTTTAAATTCCCCATATGGAAAAGATTTTAGTAAATGGAGGGGGGATTCACTCATACTCCATAAAAAAGCAATTGCTGCAGTCAATGGTTTAATCAAATGACTGTAAACTCACTGATTGTAGTTCTCTATTAATGTAACATCCAAATAATCGGTTAAACTAGTCCTGCTACATTACTTCATTAACAAACGTAAAATTCTAGGCATTCTGATTTAAACCATGAAAAATCACAAAAATAGTAAATCATCTCCATATCTCACAAAAATACATGGTATGCAACAATTCCATGTTATCAAGTAATTCATTCTCAAACAAATTACATAGGGACATATAAAGTCATACAGATGTTTCTCTTTTTTGTAACAAAATAGAAAACATATTGTGCAGGGCAAAACAGAAGGAAACAGAGTATATTTATTGCATTCATCATTAGCAATGTTGCTATTTTTTCCCATGCTGTATATATTTTCCTATTTATAGTGATATGTCTGCAACAAACATAAAACATTTTGCTTCTGAAAAAGACAGATGAATTTGATATGGTACCATTTCTTTAAGAGTTTAATTCCTTTAGCTCTCTTTCTGTTACCATTATATTACTCATATGATCTGGTTTAATGTATACTGCTGTCTTGTATAGGTTCATAGGTTCACAGGTTCATAGGTAGGTACTAGGCTATCGGCCCTAGACAAGCCTAGCCAAAAAATGTACCCTGGCTTTCGCCACCCAAGAAAATTATTTTCCTGTGCCCCTGTCGAGCAGAGCCACAGAAGTGATACCCGGGGTGAATTTCCTATTTCCCATCCAATCATCAAGATTTTTCTTGAAGAGTGCTAATGAGGAGCTCTGTTTGACATAGATAGGTAGTCTGTTCCAGAGTATGGGAAGTCTCTGGGACAGGAATCTATCCCTCCAGCATGTTCTGTTTATTGTGGTGACAAGGTTAAGGTCCCTAGAGCGTGTAGCTCGGAGGGATTGGGATTTCTTTAAGTGGAGCATGTCCAACAGCTCTGGGTTTGACATAGCTTTGTATGTTAGGCAGAGATCGCCCCTAAGTAGGCGATATGCAATGGAGTAAAGCTGTAGTTTTTTGAGACAGTCTGCATAGGGCATCTGTTTGAGGCCAGTAATCCTCTTTGTGAGGTATTTCTGTGGTCTTTCCAGTTGTTGTAGATGTCTTGTGAGGTACATACCAAAAGGGGCATTGTACTCTATAATGGGTCTAATGAGTGATGAGTAGAGGGGAACAATTACCTCTTTTTTCCTGGATGAGAATCCTTTTGTGATGAGATGAGCCACGTAGAAGGATTTCCTGACCACTGTGGCAATGTGATTATCAAAGGAGAGACTACTGTCCACCTGTGTCCCAAGGTCTCATCACATTTTCAGCATTAAGTAGACTACCAGCTATGTGGTAGTTCATGGGTACAGAGTTTTTCCCAAAGGGGATGACAATACACTTTTTGGCATTGAGCTTCAGGCCATGGCTTTGACACCAGGTATCTGTCTCAGTGAGGCCCTTTTGTAGTTTGTCCACATCGATAGGAGTTTCAATTATGGCTCCTAGTTTGCAGTCATCTGCAAACTTTGTTAGCCAAAGACCTTCTGTGTTGGCCTGCACTTCAGAGAAGTAGATACCAAACAGGAGAGGACCCAGGACTGAACCCTGTGGTACTCCACTTGTCACTGGTCTGATGTTGGATTTGGAATCCACTACTTTCACAGTGTGGGTTCTGCCATGAGCCAGTTGGCAACCCTCTTGTGACATAGGGATTTATACCTAGTTTAGTGAGCTTATCTATAATTCTAGAGTGGGGGATGGTGTCAAAAGCCTTGGTGAGATCTAGATAAGCTGTGTGAACCATTTTACCCTCATCTATGGCTTTGGTGACTGATTCAAAGAAGTCAGTCAGGTTTAGGAGACATGATCTGCCTTTTACAAATCCAAACTGAGTAGGGTCCAGAGTTGGGAGATTACCAATGTCTTTATTTATGAGTTACATGATGATACGTTCCATGGCCTTGCAGACCAGGCTCGTCAGGCTAATGGGGCGGTAGTTCCCGGGGTCCGTTGTGGCTCCCCCTTTGTGGAGTGGGATAACTGTCATGGTGCACCATTCAGTGGGTACAAAGCCTGAGGTGAGGCTATGATTGAACATGGTACTTAGGTAGGGTGCCAGTTCATTCTGTAGTTCATGTAGAACGCAGCCTGGGATATTGTCAGGTCCCATGGATGCTGTGTTCTTGGCTTTGGAGAGTGTGTTTTTTACCTGTGCAGCCGTGATTATAGGAACTTTGCATTCTTCCGGTATAGAGATGGGCCCCCTAGGGGGTGAGAGGGGGGTAGAGTTAGCATTGAACCTATCTGCTAGGATGTTGTCAATATCAGTTGGTTCTGTATATTTAGTGCCATTATGCTGTAACTCAGAGCAGATCTGAGTGTTCCCATTTAGATTCTTGACATAGCTATAGAATGCTTTGTGGTTGTCTTTAGAGTCAGTGGCAATTTTGTTTTCGTAACTAGCTTTGGAGGATTTTATGAGGGTCTCAGCTTCTTACTGAACTTGACCAGGGAGTTCCTCCAGTCATGGGATATTACTCTTTTTTGCAACAGTTTCTTTCTTCTGTTGTAGAGTTTGTTTATGGCAGAGGACCACCAGATTGGCTTCCTTTTTTTGGAGGATAACATCTTGGTTCTATTAGGGATAGCATGATCCATGCACTCGTGTAACTGCTTATAAAGTGCATTTGTGTAGGATTCGGCAGTCATATCTCTATTGTCCGTCTGCATGGGTGTCATGAAGTTTGCCACTTCTGTCTTAAGAAGTGTGAAGTTGGCTTTTGAGAAGTTTTTTACGATGGTTTCCCTAATTGGGGCTGGGGGTGGGATGTGGATGTCTAGGCTGATTAGCTTGTGGTCGGATCTGACCAACGAGGAATTGAGCTCTGCTGTGGAACACCAGTTACCCATGTTGGTAATGACCAGGTCTACGATATTGCTGCCCCTGGTGGGGGTGTGAATAAGTTGATCCAAGGCATTGGAATTTATGAATTCTAGAAAACGTTGAGCAAAAGAGTTGGTACATGAGTAGTTTTCCCAGTTAATGGTGGGGTAGTTGAAATCGCCCATTATTAGGGTGTTGGGTTGTACCCTAATACTTTCCAGTGTATCAAGAATTGAGGAGTGTGAATGCTGGGGCATGGTGGAGGGTCTGTAGGAAGCTACAATTTGGATTGCTGTCTTGCCCAGAGTTAGTTGCACTTGGATAATCTTGGATGCATTATGCTGTGCAACTAGCCTGGAGGTGTGGATATCCTTAATGAATATGGACACGCCTCCACCTTTAGTGCTTCTTTCTGGGTTAGGTGGCCGAAAGGTGTGGTATGAATCGAAGCCTGGTAATGCAGGAGGTGCTCTCTGGAGCTTTGAACCAGGTCTCTGTCACCGCACAGATGTCAATGTTCTCCATTTTAAGGAGTGCCTCGAGTGAGTGCATTTTGAGGTTTAGACTTCTAGCATTGAGTAGCATTACCCTCAGATTTTGCTTGCTTGTACCTGTTACGGTGGTGAATTTGTCATTTGAACCTTGCCTAAAAAAGAGACTATAGGGGTGGCAAGAGCCTTAGCCAGTATCCGGAATCCTAAGGGTGACAGGTGCAGGCCGTCTCTGGCAAAGCATCGTGGACTGTCGATCATGTCGTCCCAGGCAGACAAATACTGGATCCCCTTAGAATGACACCAGAAGCTTAGCCAATTGTTGAATTCAATCATTTTGTCCTTGTACTGTGGTATCATTCTGGGTGATGGCAGGATGCTACTCAGGGTTAGGGTCATACCTGCCTGGGATACAAGATCGGAGAACTCCTTTATGTCTCTTTTCATGTAGTCCAGGGAGGTACATCTCAGGTCATTCACACCAACATGGACAATGACAGTGTCATATTTGTACTTATTGTGGAGTGACCTGAGTGCATGCATTATGTGGTGGATCCTGGCACCTGACAGGCAGCTGACAGTAACTTTTTCCTTGTTTAGTCTAATGAGTGGAACATCAGTGTGCTTGACTATAGAGTCACCTATGACTAGAGTGTTGGGTACGTTGTTATGCCTTATGGGCTGTGGTTGAGTGGCACACTGAGTTTGTGGGCTATGTGTCATTTGGGTTGTGTTGTGGGGTGGAGTTTGCTTGCGTTTATGCTTTGGATGTCGCTGATGCTTGAGCAGGTTTTTATTGAGAGCCTCCACGAATGTAGGTGTGTCTTTTGTGTTTCTATGTGTGTGTTTTGGTGGTGTAGGTTTTGAGGGACTATGTGATGAGTGTGGTGTGGTGCAAGTATTTACCTTCTCCTCTTGACTGTCTAGTCCAGTCTTGGGTGAAGAGAGCTTTGCTTCCAGTTTGGCTATAGAAGTGCATCTCTCACAGGTTGTAGTGTTGGGTGGTAGGAGTAGAGGGTTGTCTGTGTACATGAGGCAATTGCTGCATTGCCCCAAGATGCCCAGATTCATCAGGTAGACAGGAGAAATCACTGGGAGCTGACCCTTAGACATGCCTGGATAAGGGCTTATTTATTAAGTACTAAAAACTGCTTTCCACTAGACAAGTGAGGAAAGTTGAGTGCTGTAGTAAATTGCAGCTTATGTAGTGCTTACAATGAGTTCTGAACAAGTGCTGAGTTCAAAGAAACAGATTTGAGTGCTGAAACTAAAAAAACTGGCTAGTTATAAGAAAAAAACTAAGCTAGAAGGTTTCCCTCCAATACAGAAGAGCTTGGGGGCTCAGAAGTCTACAAACAGTCTATACCACTTAACAGGAAAGGCAGGAAACAAGCTTAACATTTTTATTTTTTTTTCTGTTTCCCAGATGCTCTCTTTGTACACAGTAGGAGTGCCTGAAATCAGAATATGATCTCACTGCACTCAGTTGAGTGAGCAAATGAGATGGGCCCAGAAGTAGTATCCAAACACAAATTTACAAGAGGGGCGGGCAGTTTCAAAGCCACTAAGATTAACACCAAAACAAAAACAGGGAGGGTGGGTGAGACTAACTGAAGAGCAGAGTCAAAACTTCCAGTTCAGTTAATATTCCTGCAACACAGTTAAATCAATTTAAATACTGTATTATTTGAAAAAAGTGCAGATAAAGGTACTTAAATTCTTGTATACGTCCAGTTGAATACAGCTAGATCTTAGCCGGCCAAAGCTGAGGTTTTTAAGCATAAAATATTTCAAACTGTACCACTTAAATAGGCAAGGACAGGAAATCAAAGAATGTGGCGACCCCCACAGCTGCAATTACTAACAAATAATAAAATTCAAGCAAGCACTGACTGAAGAGAAGAGTCAAAACTTCCAGTTCAGTTAGTATTCCTGCAACACAGTTAAATCAATTTAAATACTGTATTATTTGAAAAAAGTGCAGATAAAGGTACTTAAATTCTCTTATACGTCCAGTTGAATACAGCTAGATCTTAGCTGGCCAAAGCTGAGGTTTTTAAGCAGAAAATATTTCAAACTGTACCACTTAAATAGGCAAGGACAGGAAATCAAAGAATGTGACTACCCCACACCTGCAATTACTAACAAATAATAAAATTCAAGCAAGCACTGACTGAAGAGCAGAGTCAAAACTTCCAGTTCAGTTAATATTCCTGCAACACAGTTAAATCAATTTAAATACTGTATTATTTGAAAAAAGTGCAGATAAAGGTACTTAAATTCTCTTATACGTCCAGTTGAATGCAGCTAGATCTTAGCCGGCCAAAGCTGAGGTTTTAAGTAAATCTTAATATCTGACATTATGTCACCTGAGTCTGTCTCCACATATTGTATTCTGCCTCCAGGTTTTATACTAAGGAACACTGTTCCCATTATACTTTGATCCCTAAAATACCTACAGTACATTGCTGTATTCACAGTCACTATAATGCAGCTTTTGCAACAATGAATTACATGTCCTTAGTTTTTTTTCCCAAATGTATCCTGTCATTTAACAGCACTAATACAATTGGGTAAAAATTGTAGAATTTGTTTAACAACCATGATGCCATATTTAATGCTAACTGAAACTGATTTACTCTCCATTCACTAGTGCATTCAGAATTTAATTAATCTAACATGACTATCACATAAAGCAGCAATGCTGGTATATAGTTCTATGTGTAATGACTTAAGATTGGGAACAATGGATTTCATTATAATTTCAAGTTATTTTATTCCCACTTAACCAGCATGTTGACATCAAGAGGCAACTCTGTGCACATCTCCCCTTATAGCACAATCAATCATCCTTTCCCAAGAGCGACACTCAAAGTTTTCAAACAAAATGTTAGCATGTGATCGTTGAAAGTTCAGTTGTTAAACAAAATACTAGAATGTGGATTGCACTACATGCCTTTAACTTTATTAAAAACTGACTTTGTGACTACCTACTCCTCCTTAATCTGAAGAAAGCCAAACTCCTTTAAAGTTCCCCAAATCACTTAACCACAAGAAAAATAACTTTTAAGATCACATCCCTAAACAGCACACCAGTTGAAGCAGTGCCCCATACAAACTGCTGGGGGTACAATAGATGACAACCTCAAATATTACTTCCATATACAAAAAAAATTAAGAAAATGCACAAAAAGCTAGGAGTGCTATATAGAGCCAAAACATTCCTTACTGCATCCATCACAGTCACTCTTGCCACTACACACCTACTCCCTTCTCTATTATATGGTTCTCCCATCTTGACAAACTACCAGGCCACCCTAAAATCTGAACTATAAGAATGCTGCAAGGTATCTAGATTTGCAGCTCATACAAGTCACACAACACATCACTTCTCTGCACTAAAAACACCAAACTGGCTAGAATTATCCCACCAACTAAATTATAATTTTGTCTGTTGAGAAGTTTGGTATACTTAACTCTACCTCCTGCCCAGTACAATTGTCTACCACCTCCTGAATAGTCACATTTTATCTTCTGATAAAATCTGCTTGACATCTATAAGCCTTACAAAAACTGTAGGCAAAGTCTGTACTCACACTCTGAAGCAAAAGTCTGGAATACAATTGCTGAACCAATCCAGGCAATATATAACAATAACTAAAAGAATCCCTCTGTGACTCCTGCCTTTGCATTTCCTGCTCTCCTGCTAAAATTTCTCCTCTAACACCTATATGCATCTTATCTCTCCTTTTTTGTGTTTTTATTTCTCTTACACTTATGCTTACTCTTAATAAATTATTCAGAGAGGGAGTGATCTTCAAGATATGTCCATCCTGAGGGGTAGAGCCAACTGTGGGGGGGGGGTGGACAGCCACTGGAGTGTGTGGTCTACAACGCTGCCTTGAAAAACAATTTTTACCTGTTTTCAAAGACTTAACAGCTAAGTTACCATT
Organism: Protopterus annectens; assembly: GCF_019279795.1. Lineage (NCBI taxonomy): Eukaryota > Metazoa > Chordata > Ceratodontiformes > Protopteridae > Protopterus > Protopterus annectens. The sequence goes on from NC_056739.1 coordinate 319,656,504, forward strand.
GCATCTAATGAAATATAACAAATCTAGGTAAAAAATATCTTAAAAATAAGCGCAGCAAACTGTGCTTGAAAAACAAAATCAATTCTGTTTGTAAAAAAAAAAAATGTGTGCCTTAATCTATCACCTTCTGCACTATGTTCATATTTCTTTAATATAAAACCTAAATATTGCCTAGGCACGGCTACAGCCTTCCAACAAATTACAGTTCTAGCATAAAACACTATACACTAATAAAACAAAAAGGAATACAAATTGCTGGGTATGTTGACCTATCAATAAATAGCAAAGACACATGGACTGTCTGGAGCCAGTTCTGCAGCACTTTCATGTACCTTCTTCAGATCTGAGGGAAGGGTCTACAGTCATGTGTTGACTCCTGTCGCTGATAGCCCCAGTGTGTTAGATGTGTTCATCTAAAATGGGTTAGATTGTGCTAAAGATCCGAGATTGATGGGTGCCTTGTGGTGACATGGAGTTCGCGTGGTAGTTATTTAGCCAAATAAGCAATACCCCTGTGTATGCTGTTGGGGTTCTATCTGTAGTCTTTTTTCCTCTTTCTTTTTCTTTTTTATAGAAACTAATCCAGATTCCTGATAACTATTACTATTAAAAAAATAATTATATATATATATATATATATATATATATATATATATATATATATATATATATATATATATATATATATATATATATGTGTGTGTGTGTGTGTGTGTGTCTACTTCAGAAGACTGAAAAACCAAAAGACTGAATCTCAAAATGCTGAAAACTCAAAATACTGAAAACATTTTTAATTCATGGGGCAAGCCCCCTTGCACATTTCTTGTGAGGGGGCCTGCACCCCCACACCCCCTGCTAATTATACATACCAACATTATACATACCAACTCCAAGATCGCCCAACAGAGAAGAAGGGGCTATTCCATCCTTCAGTATTTTGAGTATGTCATTCTCTCAAGTTCAGTAAAAATTGAGGTAGTCCAGTTTACTAAGGTTCAGTACGCAGTTAATAGGAAATGAGGTGTTCGGGCCTGGTGGTTTTCCTGCTCTCAGTTGAATCTGCCATTTTAATTCCTTCTTCTCGAGTCTGCTGTTTTTATTGCTGTCCAGGTCTTCATAGTGGATCTTATCAATGACACGAATAGTGAAATTGCTGTGTCCAACGTTTTCCTTAGTGTGCTTGGCCAGAGAGTTGGTAGGGGTGCTTAACATATGTCGGTGCAGAGATGTGCTCGCCTGGTCTTTAACTTATTGATAGTCTGAAAAATACTTTTCTTGCTGCCTCTTCTCTTCCTCTCCTTCACCTTCTCCACTGTTTGAATTTTTCCATTCTGACATTTGCTTTATATCAACACGTTTCAGTGCTACGTGATATTGGATTTATTTCTTTTAATGATGGTACACATGTATTATTATACATGTTTGTGTATTAATATTTGTATTAATCTGTATATTGTGATATATCAATTTTCACCAATGTATACATTTTTCTGTTCTTTTACTTGTGGAGTTTTTCTCCCCGAGCCTTCCCTAAAAAGGGATAAAATTGTCTAATCGGACTTTCCAAGTAAACAAACGTCAATAAATAAATAAACAAATGTCCCTGAGCTATGGCAACAGGCCCTATAGGTACCAGTTTACAAGAAGGGGTTACTTCATTCTCAAGCAATTTTAGACCATTCAGTTTGTCCAGCATTATATGTATTATTATTTTTTATTATTATTTGTTATTTACTTTTATATTTGTTGACTGGGTAAATACACAGGTCTAACTGGACACTTTCCAGGCATGATCTGGGTCATACAACTGCACAGTAACACAAGGTGTTGAAGTAAAAACTTGATAATGGCTTTTAATATCAGTATTACATTTACAACAATAAGTGGCAATAAATAATAGCATTGCTACATTTAGAACAATAGAGCACTTTGGTAAGCATAGTTGTAAGCTATCCAATATGAAAAAGAAGAGAGAGGGATAGTTGTTGAAAGTGGAGGAAGTCAGAACAGAATATGTTATTTATGTTATTTAGGGGATGGGAGGTTGGTGTAATGGTTAAGGTGTTTACCTTACAGACACAAGGTGCAGGGTTTGATTCTTACATTGGGTAATTGGCTAGACTTAAAATGGCCCACAAGAGCTGTTAGCCTAGTACTAATCTATGATACATCTATGATACATCTATACATCTGTGATACATCTATGATACATATATGATACAGCTATGATACATCTGTGATACAGCTGTGATACATCTGTGATACATCGGTGATACATCTGTGATACATCTATGATACAGCTGTGATACATCTGTGATACATCGGTGATACATCTGTGATACATCTATGATACATCTGTGATACATCGGTGATACATCTGTGATACATCTATGATACATATATGATACAGCTATGATACATCTGTGATACAGCTGTGATACATCTGTGATACATCGGTGATACATCTGTGATACATCTATGATACAGCTGTGATACATCTGTGATACAGCTGTGATACATCTGTGATACATCGGTGATACATCTGTGATACATCTATGATACATCTGTGATACATCGGTGATACATCTGTGATACATATATGATACAGCTATGATACATCTGTGATACAGCTGTGATACATCTGTGATACATCGGTGATACATCTGTGATACATCTGTGATACATCTATGATACAGCTGTGATACATCTGTGATACAGCTGTGATACATCTGTGATACATCGGTGATACATCTGTGATACATCTATGATACATCTGTGATACATCGGTGATACATCTGTGATACATCTATGATACATATATGATACAGCTATGATACATCTGTGATACAGCTGTGATACATCTGTGATACATCGGTGATACATCTGTGATACATCTATGATACAGCTGTGATACATCTGTGATACATCGGTGATACATCTGTGATACATCTATGATACAGCTATGATACATCTGTGATACAGCTGTGATACATCTGTGATACATCGGTGATACATCTGTGATACATCTATGATACATCTGTGATATAAAGTGAAGTGAAGAAGGCAATGAAAAGTAGGATTACATATACTAGACTGCAAAGTAGAACAGGAACATGAAGAAAGAGTAGGAAAAAAGGGAATTGCACCAGAGCAAGATGAAGTAGAAGGGGAATTTACATATAAAGCATATGAAAACTGCTAAACCAAGGAGACAACAAAATAAAGTTTTAGCTCTTTTGTTCTTTAATTATCCATGTATTCTGATGAAATTCTTGGATAATTAAATAATAAAAGTGGTAAAACTTTATTCAGTCATCTCCTTGGAGCAGTAATTTTCATATTTTCTGAGTTAGTGTTAACTCATGGTCACTTTACAGTATTTTTTTATTTAATGTATACTATATATATGTTCAGTAGTTTGTGAAATATTAATGTAATGCTGTAGAAGATGTGAAATGAATGAAGTAGTCAACTGGGAGTATTAAAGCATGTACATTTTCAGGTTAGTTTGAGATGGACTTCAAGAAATGCTTTAAAGTCCTTAGAAGATGATATTTGTCTCATTTATTGAGTGACAGTTAGTAGCATGCATATGGTGGATTGGAAAAATATTTTTATAGTATAGCAAGAGTATGAGCGAACCAGAAAGCTGTTGTTCACATATCTGAGGAAGTGCAACTACAGCTACTATGGGGGGGCTCAATAGCTGTCATTGATAAATTTTAATGAATACAAATGTATATATACATACACACACGCATCCACACACACACACGAGCACGCACACACACACACACACACACACACACACACACACACACACACACACACACACACACACTTTTTGAGCTTCTATTATAGTTGTGCTTGATGTGGTGTTATGCACAGCTACAGCATACCAAGCAGAGGTACATATTCCTCCTTTCTGAATGGATTCCAAGTTATTACCAGACAAGCCAAGTAATATAATTCTCCAGTATGGCCTGGGTCACCCCAAGCTGACTGCCCCACGTGACACTTTCAGTACACTTTACAAAGGCATATCCTAAACAGTTGACCAAGCTGTCTCATCTGGCTATATTTCAGCTTGAAGGATTAGCAGACCTACACAAAGGACTCAAAAAAAAAAAAAAAAAAAAAAAAAAGAGAGAGAGAGATAAATGAGGTCCCAGCAAATAAACCCAGTAACGATCAGAAAAATATTTAAGGCATTTATACCAGCAGCCTCAGTGTTTTGGCCATCACTGTAGGCTGGTGACCACAAGTGATAATAGGGGCGCAAAATAAAGTATTATCAAAAAAAAAAAGCAATTGTGGACATAAAGTATTATCAAAAAAAAAAAGCAATTGTGGACTCAACCTTACTTTTATGACCACAGACAATACTGTGTGTGCAGAAATGTAGAAAACAGCCTCAGTTATACAGAGTAATCTTTTTGGTACATTTAACATCATACAGATATAGCTAGCCAAGCAGATAGATTAAATAGACAGACAGGCTGAATGACAGACAAACTAATTCTGAAAGGCAATTTCCTTGTTTCTGAAGTGAGGTGACTGGGAGGTAGATAGAACTTAAGAGGTGCATGGAGCTTGGCCTCTTGTATGAGGATGTAGGAAACTTTCCTCAGAAAAGGAAATGCAACACATTAGTGTTCCTTGAAATTTTTCTCTTTAAAGCATTCTACCTGATTCATTTATGGGGATATACATCCACTGCCTTTTTGCGCACTTTGCTTGGTGGTGCTTTTTAATTTTTGTCTCATATACTGCCACTGGTGCCACTCCTCAGTCTCAGATGCAGTGAGTCACTCCTGATCTACTGGAATTAATCCAAAGTTTTCCCATTGTCTGAGAAGAGACTGATGCGTCCCAATGCAGCATCATACTTGGGTCAGACTTTTTACTGTTTTATGCATTATCCATTATCCGCTAACTGCTTCCACTCCCAGTTAGTGAGGCAAGGCTGGTAGGACTGACAACAGCTTAGGAAACATACCTTTAGTAACACCACCAATTCTGCGTTCTATGATTAAGACCCCCTCCCCTCCTCCTCCTGGGATAGGCAAGGGGATAAAATACTGCTACCTTTCCTGTCTCCCCAGTTGACTCTTCGTATATTGGGGTCCCTAATCAAACCCAAGTCATCTGGATCTCAGTCAGGGCTCTGCACGTCTGTAACACAGAAGAATTACCTTAGTGCTTACTTATACAGATGCTTTGTCTGTTTGTAGTTTGTGTGCTTTGCTTTAGTTAACATGCTGTCTAGGCCTACTTTGTTTCAATGTTCTTGTAACCAAATTCCCATCAAAAAATGAATCCATTCTAGATGTGTTTTTTCTCTGAACTATCCCTTTGTATTGGTTGAGATAATTATGCCATGGTTAGATAATACCACATGCACATTTTTAGAATAGATGATTTTCTTTTCATTGTATGCATTTCAAGTTGAACTTTCCTTTTCAGTAGCAACTGTCACCTATTTATTTATTTTATTTATTTCAGATTTGTTTACCGAGGTGGTCCGTCTGGATCAAAAGAACCCATTTTCAGCAGAGGCCCAGGGAGAAAAGCTCCAAGTTATATACTTTAATATGCAACCAATTTAACAGTAAGTACACCAATATACAAGAGAAATTCTTACAGATACTCATGGTGAAACAGACAAATCAGTATTTTAACATTTGTAGAGGAAACACAATGTATGTACATATAATACATATTAAACAACTTGACCTTAGGATTTCTGCACAATCCATTCTAAGATTTTCAATGAAATAGTTAATAGTTAAAATTATTGTTCATTTTTGATGTGAAATTGAGATGTTTACCACTTTGTTGTGATACAGAGAAAGGCATAGTTATAAGAAAAGAGGGGTGGCTTAATAGATGCGAAGAATATTAGAGGACTATTAGCTAATCTTATGTAGTTAGTTGGATCACAAGAAGAGTAGGGGAGAAAGTTGGAAGGCAGAGCATATATAAAGGGGGAGAGAGAGAGAAGTGAAGGACTGATTAACCTAACAATGAAATTAAATATTAATGAAAGCAAACTGAGTGTCTGGTGCCATCTTGTTGAGTTTCCTGACCTATGCTTAATCCTTGGCAAGATTTACAGACTCCAGTAAAAACAATGTTGTTGTTGCATCTTTCGGCTTTTCCCGGTTAGGGGTCGCCACAGCGGAACTCCGGTCCGCTAATGATTGGCAGTAGATTTTTACGTGCCGGGTTGCCAGCTCTGACGCACAACCTTCAACGACGGTACGCCCATTCATGCATATCTCCACACAGAAGACGCTTTAGCTGAGAATCGAACAGGACAACGTCTTACCGTGAGGTGACAATGCTACCACAGCAACACCACCACAGTCTACTCCAGTAATATGTTTTATTGAAAAATGGTATGACAGCCCCATCCTGACTCTCATTTCTACCTGTACCTGAACAACGATTGACTTCCTTGGCTGAAACTTCAGCCTTGTCTCCTCTTCGAATCTGCCAAAATATTGTAGACTCCTGGCAGTTGTTAACAAGATGATACAATAATTTGAAAAACAGTGCATAGTAATTATCCTTTCAAACTCTTTTCCTTCATATATCCTACATCTGACGTACTCTAAAAGTTTCTCTGGTCTTGTTAGAAACAGGTACAGACAGGTACAGATAGAGTAGGCATCGCTGACTCACCCATGTCCATAAATTCACTCTATCTGACATAGCTTTATTCACTAGTACTCTTACCTATGGTCTATAGAATGCCTGCAAACCAACTGACCATCACCTACCACCAACTACCTTCCTCAGCATCTTAATTAAAGATCTCCCGCTTATGCTATTGAAGGCTTTCTTTATATCCATTAAAACCATACCTACACTCACTCCTCCCCTGAAGCAATGGTGGATTGGTATAAAGTTAATGAAAGTTCTCCACTGGTCTGCTGAGCATTGACCCTTTAGATAAACCTGCTCGTTCCCATCCAATAATACCAGAAAAAAATGTTCTAAGCACAATGACAGTTTTCTGCCAAATATTTCGGCATCAGCATTAATCTTCTTGCCCTCATATAAAACCATTGTTGTTGCTTCATATTTTGAACCTTGGACCACCTCCTTGCATAAAGCTTAATTGAAAACTTTTTTCCATCAAGTTTATTTAATTTATAGTCTTGCATTCTAATAAAAATCCATGGGGAAACAATCTGGGCTTATAACCTTTCCACTCTTTAGTACACCACTTACCCCAACCCAATATACCCATTGTTATGCTACTCACAGTTGGTCATCAACTGCCTCAGGGCTCATCCACCAATTCTGCTTCCTACCCTGTATATAACCTGTCACTATGCTCTAACCTCTCACTCCATTCTAACCCGCTCATTGACATTAATGGATCGATTAATGGTGAACCAAATGTGAGGGGTTCTACAACACCTATGGCGGAATCAAAAGGAAGAGACCCAGTAACGACAGAATGACCATCTAGGGCCACAGGAACTGTTCCATCAAGAGGTGACAATTTTTCTTCATGGCTAAATCACAATTCTGGTCTTGAACTTGCAGCAAACCTGAACCAAGGTATGCCCAATAATTATCAAGACAAACTTTCTGAACTTGATTATGTTTTGCTAATGATGAAGAAGTTACAAATGGATAACAATTATTTTTCAGAGTGCATAAAAAATAATATAGTACCGAAAGGTCTACATGTTTGGCGGTTTCCTGCTGGGCTCACAGCAAATTCACCGCTACACATGGATCTGATTAAATGTTTTGATAAACTTGGAATTGATTACATGAATTTAGTTATCAATGACAATACGAAAACTATAGACTTTTTATCTAAGAAAGCAAACGTACTGGATACAACAATAAAAAATTATCCAGCTTTCTTTAACAATGACTTTGACTATCAGTGAATATTTAAATCTATAGATGAAAAAATAAAATTGATCAAAGAGAGAAAGCTTAAAAAACTTGATAGGGATGTGCATGCTTATGCTAATGGCATGGCTTATCCCCCACCCCCAACTTCTAAACAATGGGACTCGAGAATGATAACACATGAACAGACAAATGTGACAAACAATGACCACCACACAAATATGAGGACTATTGTAACTGATGTAAACAATGATGTTTTTAGACATAGACGACTTTCCTCCACTCCGGAGGTCAGAAATACTGCAACAACGTCAACAAACAGCCCAACAACAAAATCACATGAGACCTTGGGGGCCGTAGAATCTACCACATGCACGAGGATCTTTCTCCAGGGGGAGAGGCAACCATTACAGGAGTCAGTGGAGAGGACATTAATGTCTACAGCACCTCTGTCAAGTTGTCTGAACATTTACACTAATAGTACTAATGACTTTAAAGTACACAATTACTCTGACTACGACTTTGATAATTGTATTTGTGACTTGTTGACACGAGGGCTAACATTTATTCCTAACAAAAAAATGGATACAGCAAACTCCATCATAGATTTAAAAATATTTGTACGTAAATTAAATTTAAGCCTCTTATTCCATAATACAGAACTAATTTTTAATCCATTTTATATTTCTAGTTCCTACAACCCCCCATTACACCCGACTCTTGAAACTTTTGAAAGAATATGGGAGTTAGATTTTTGTATGCTAGACTCTTCAGAAATCAGGAACAAAAAATATAATTTAACTAAGCAAGAAAATGAATCTTTAAATATGTTAATGCAAATGAAAAATATTAGACTTATTAAACCAGATGGGGGGTATGACTATCTTTAACATTGTAGACTAGAACAATAAAATGGAAATTATACTTAATAGTAACACATATACAAAAAAGCTCCACTAATGAAATAAATGGAGCGTATAGACACATAAGAGGCATTCTTTATGATTTGTTTATAGAAGAAGTTATTGATATTGATGAATTCAATTTTATGAATGTTAGTGATCCTCAGACTCCTACTATCTTTGGAGTCCCAAAAGTGCATAAAGATGTAAACTCACCCCCCTTCAGACCTATTGTGGACGCACAGAGTTCAATCACTAACCCTATAGCGAAATTTATCGACAACAAATTAAAATCACTCATACAAACAGAACAGCATTTATTAAAAGATTTGTGGGATTTTTTGTCCACAATAGGAAATGTGACTTACAGTGAGAACTACTTTTTTCTAACTATAGATGTCAAAGATCTATACTCGGTTATACCACATCAGGTGGGTATGGACTGGATGAATACATATTTAATGGAAAAGGGACTAACTCAAAACAGTATTAATTTATTTGACCAATTATTCGATATTATTTTACAGAATAATTTTATACTTTTTAACAACAATTTATACTTACAAAGAGAAGGGGTAGCTATGGGGTCCCCTTGCGGAGGCCTCTATGCTAATATAGTAATGTGTGTTTGGGAGAAAAAATTTATTTTTAATTCACCATTTTTTAAATTCTGTAAAGTTTACCTACATTTTTAGATGACATTTTTATTTTGTGGAGTGGTGAGGAAAAAGGAATTGTCGAATTTTTACATTATATTAACACAACTACTTCATTTTTAAAATTCACAGCTGTCAAAAATAAAGAATCCATAGCTTATTTAGATGTATTATTACAGAAAGATCATGATAATAAGAGATACACTTGTTGAAAACAGCAAAAAGCAAAGGATAAGCAAAAAAAAAGTCTCACCAAAAGTGCTATGCTGCCGAACTCTGATCCTATGTCAGTGACTACAGCCAGCTCAGCAGCTTCAGCACCGACCGCTTTGCTGCCATTTTGCCTAACAATTTGGCATATCAAACCCTCATTTGATGAATAATAAATCAAAATCTAGAGCCCAATAGAGCCACAAGGGCGTGGAGACTTAAACCCTAACTACGGCTATTAATAGGACGTGGAGGGATAGATGGAGAGATTCATCACCCAAAGACTAAATATAAAATAATAATATATGAGGTATGGGAGCAGTTGGCCTTGTTCAAGACCAAGAGATGGGAAATGATGGGGAGATCCCAGATATACCCAGGGTGTCATTACCCAGTGTCACTCACACAACAGGCACAGCAAAAAAAATGTGCATAGTTTCCATACTAAAGTGGTGGCGTACAAACAAACTATGGCTAGGCTTGTAAATGCCCTCGGCAGATAGCCTAGTACACATCTAAAATATTCTGAAAAGAAACCTATAGCAACAGTTTCTTACATTTCGACAGTTGCCACCCCTATACCCAAAAGAAAGCGGTTTTGAAAGACCAATTTGTTAGAGCAGCAAGAATGGTCAGCAGTAGGGATGATTTCATATCTGAATGTTCAAATTTAAGTGAGATGTTTAAACATAGAGGGTACCCAAACAAACTAATAGAAAACATTATGGCTGAAGTAATAACCAAACGTGACAACTTACATTTTAAACCCCTACTGGGTCATACATCTCCTGCAGTAGAAGATATAATATCAACTATTGCTGGTGTTGGTGAAACTAACTCTTTGGAAGACACTGAATTGGGAATTCACAGTTGTGCAATACACATTCAGAAAACCATCAGCACGATGGTACAAATGAGAGAAAAAACAATGACATAAATGTTTTTAGTAAAAGTTTTATTACTACCTTCAACACTGACAGCACCTCTATCTGTGACATTCTCATGAAAAATTGGCAACTATTGACAGCTGATTTGGAACTACACTACCTATTTGACTATACTCCACCAATAGTGTATAAAAAAGGTAAAAATTAAACAAATGTTTGGAATATACACGAAATATAAAACATGGAAGAATGTATAAATGTGGAAGATGCAAATATTGTAGTTATGTACTAGAAACCACCATTACTATTAATGGTGTGAATATTAGATTAAAGAAAAAAGCTAGTTGTGTTAGTGAGAAAATTGTATATTGTGCTATATGTTGCACCTGTAAGGGGTTTTACATAGGAAAAACAGAAAGGAAATTGAAAGAGTATATGGGTGAACATATTACAGCAATACGTGATTGTAATGAAACTAACGCCCTAGCCAAACACAGTTATACATATAATTCACATTCTTTCAAATTTATTGTATTAGATGTTCTAAACTTGGATGCTAGGGGAGGGGCATGGCAACCCCACTTAGAAAAATTGGAATTACAATGGCAAATTAAATTAAATGCACATAATTGGCCAGGATTGAATAATGCAATTTCAATTGCTAGCATTTTAAAATTAAAAAGTTTAGAAAGATAAAAAAATTGTTTCCTTACACTTCCACTTAAGGCATGTTTTAGACTATAGCTACTCCATCTTTGTTTTGCACTCGATTGCATGGCATTTTTTGCCAAATGTATTTACATATATATACTTTTTAATATATATAACATTTACTGTATTTACAAAACAGTAGTTTTTGGACACACATATGGGGTAACTTGATTAATTTATTACAAGTTATTAGTAGATATTATTTTATATTCCATGATTTTGATAATTTCTGATAAACATTACTTTTATAATTATATTTATATTTATTATGCAATAATTATTGGGCCATATACATATATATATAGTATTGTATTTATTTATTTATTTAATTACTTATTTATTTTATATATTTATATATACACACATTTTATATATTTGGAGATTATTTATATATATAGTGTTTTACTATTTACATTTAATATTTAACTTCTATATTTCTAATGTATTATTCCTTATATCTTATTATAGTGTTCATAATCAATGAGCTAGGATTTAACTTAATACATACATTCTTGTTTTTTAATAATATGTTTTTAACGTTGTTTTAATTATTATTAAAAAAATTATTAAAACAATTTTTAAATCATTTAAAACTATGCCAATAATAAATAAATATATTTAAAGCAATTTTTTATTATTTACCACCTTCACGATACAAGGTGAACATATTGGCATATATTGTTGAATATTGTATTCAACGACACAATTTGTTACATGTCACGTATGTAGTAATACATTTTTTATTTCATACAGTTGGGTCCCTTGTTACTTGTACATCTATTTGTTATTTATACATCTGATTTTAGTTCTATTTGATTTCAGTCCTACTGTTTATAGGTCTCACGACAATTTGGCGTCTATTTTCCACCTTTTGCGATTACAATATACATAGTATAGGTAATTTGATTAGGAAGTATTGAGCACTTTATGCACTATAATTTTAGTATTGATGAATTAATTTTAAAAGGCGATGGGTACACATTTGTATATTTGTTTTTTACATTATGTCTAACTTACGAGAATGTAATGTGATACACATTTATTTTCTTACAAGGTTGCTGCTTTTTCTTACACTTAATAATAAGTTACACTAATGGTCTTGGGGTATCAAATAACACAATTTTTAAGTAATTTATTGTTGTTTCTAGGAGCATTTGACAGGATGGGTATTAATATTTGATGAGCGATATACTTACACATGTAATGTCGAATGTTTTAACATGTATATCTGTATTTTTATACTTACATTTATATTAATGTTATGTTTCTTTAATGCTTTAAGCGGATACAATGTATTACTTGAACGTTTGCTATTTAATCAACAGGAAATGACGATTTACTGTTTGAAAAACTTTGGCAATGGCCAGACGAAAGCGCTTACCTTACTTGTTTGCTTTGTGTCTGTGTTATTTCATTTTTATATTTTATCGAATTGGAAGTAAAGGATTTTCTCAGCCAGTTCGTGTATTGGTGGTTTGATATACCCTGACCTATGGTCAGGTTGGAGATGAGGTGGGGGCACCATAGCAGCATCATATTGCTACTGAGGGGTATTTTTTCCATGCAGTATTTTCCCCTCCCCCACATATACCCCAAGTACACCCCCCCTAGCCAATTCCATTATCATCTCTGAACCCTAACTTCTTTAACTGAACCCTACAGTTATATATGTCCACCTTACATATTACTCTCATGGCTTTCATTCTTGTCTACAACTTAGCCTTGTATACAGTTCTTTCACTTTACCCTCTTCCTCCCTTTTTGAGTTCTCTCTCTTTGCATCATTAACCTGTCTCTCCAAACTGCTTTTATAGTCATTCTTTAATCCCCACAAACAACCAATGTTTCCTTCACTGTCTGTTAGCTCCTGTCGCCCTTTTCCCTTTTAACAATTTGACTTGTCTCACACTCCACCAGTGCTCAGTATTCCATCACCAGCTTACCTTTACTAACCATTTTACTACTTTTGTATTTATTTATGTATTTATTTATTTATTTATTTATTTATTTTATTAATTGACATTTAATTACCGTGAAAGTCCGACAGGGTAGAAGTCCATTTTCAATGGAGGCCTGGGGAGAAAAGCTCCAAATTATTACAACAATTATTACAATAACAGTAAAAACTGTTATCATACTATTTATTTATCTGTTTATTTATTTAATTTTAGTAACCAGGTAGGTGGCCTGGTCTGGAGACCCTTTTCAGACACCACCTGGACGCAGAAACAAACACAATAACAAAGTAAAGGAGTATGGCAGACATTAGAGAGCACTGCAGTTAAGATGTGCAGTACAAAATTACAGAGATTTTCAGTTTAAATAAGACTCAACCCACTTAAAATACATGCTTAACAATTCAGTTAAAGACATTGTGTTGAGAACATAGACATTGGATCCTGACAGACAATCTAATATAACAAAGTTCATTCACAATACAATAATACATGACAGAAATTGCAAAGACATAATATATACAGTGCAGTAGTACAGTAGACCCTAAAGTACAGCAATATAAAAATAAAGAGGAGGTCAGCAGAAATACATAATGCTAATGGTTTACAGCTGTTGAAAAGAGATGCAACATATTATAGATAAACTGGGTTGGTGATAGATGACAGGAGGATTTTCATTTATCCTGTATCCACAAAGCAGCATTTGTAGACAACTTCCTTGCATGACGTTTAGAAAGAGACATTTTAACTCTGGCAGAGTTTCTTCATGCTTATGATTTATGGTCATCTTTCCTTTTATTAGAGCATCCATTATTTAATGTGACAACATTTAATATTTTAAAGCTCTTCTCTTTAGCATTGGTCTAAAACTAACAATTTCATTAATCCCCTTAGGGCCTGTACATAAAAAAGCCTGTCGATAATAGTCCTTGTTTCCAAAGCACTGTCAGCATCTCTACCTTTAAAAAAACAAAATAATTTCAAAAACACACAAATCTTTTTTAAAAACAACCGTTTTCCGAATGTTTTGCTAAAGTGTTACTCATTTTTTCAGTAACCTATTGATGCTGAAATAGTCTTTCCTGAGTACTTCTGCCTTCTCCCTTTACATAACAGGGCTTGCATGTCTGGCAAAAAACATTTGGAATATGTTCTAGTGGTATGTACATTATAGCTAACAGGGTGTACAGAATAATGTAAAGATGGTAAAGAATTACATGTCTAACATTATTGTCTTGTGCCTTACTTCACTTTTTCAACACAAACCCTTGGAGTATTCCTTCTGTCAATTTATAAATCTGCGTGCATTTTGAAAGTATTTACTGTATATTTCTGTCTGATTGATTGATTGATTGATTGATTGATTGATTGATTGATTGATTGATTGATAGATTTGATTGACTGATTGATTGGTTGACATTTGTTAACTGGGTTAGTCCAGCTGGGCTAGTAGCCCATTTTCAGTGTACACCCGAAGACAAAAGCTCCAGTTACAATAAAGTTTACAGTATAATAAAACTTCACACTCCAAGATAGTAAAATTACAAATACAACAAATCAAAAAAAGGAGTAATAACCATACACAGAATAATATACAACTAGCATTGCACATAAATATAGCAAAAAAACAGCAAAATTTGAGTTATCGCTATTTAGAGATTTTAATGAGTTTTGTATTTTTAATAAACCTCAATGGCATTTTGAACATTATTAACTATAGCATGAGTTTATAGTCATGTCTTTTCCAACTGCATCTTGCCCTGCTTATACAAAGAATTGCACTTCTCTGATTTAAAGCAATCTACACTCATGCACAAAATGCAAGTATCTGGATAACATTAAAATGCAATTTCCATGACCATGACTCTCTCAACTGAGTAGTTTGCACTACTACCATCCTGCATTTTTAAGTAATGCAGGCACTTAAAACATAGCACACAGCTACATACTACTGCCTGAACATATAGACAGACAGCTTTGTGCAGATACAAATGCACATTGAAACAAAGACACATACATTCACATGAACATACATATTCACACAAGTAGACGTGCACACCCATATCAAGTGTTAGCGTACTCTGCATCTCTGATCCCAAATACAGATGACTTCAAGTAACAGGTAGCACACACACACACACACACACACACACACACACACACACACACACACACACACACACACACAGACACACGCACGCAGACACACGCGCGCACACACACACGTGTCTGTCTGCACTGCATTGCTCATATTCTTCCATTAAAATGCATAGGTGCACACAACTAAATTGCCTCATATACTTACATGTTTTGAGCATGGATCTTGCATAATATTGATATTTATGAATTACTTTGCTACACATGAATCCTTGCAAATTAATGTACTGGGGTGGTTAACTTATCACATGCTTATCACAAGCCATGGCCACAGACAACATCACCCTGGCAACTCTTCAAGCTCAGTAAAGCAGCAAAGTGTCAATGAATCACGACCCCCCCCCTTACACATTGTGAAAGACACTTGCACAATTTTGAGTGTTATGCATGGTGTCATGAATTCCTATGAATTCCAGGGCACGTTGGTTTGTTATTTATTTATTATTGTTCTGCCATGCAGAAGCATTATCTTCTAGCACCTGGCGCTACTCCCCAATCTGGGGGTCTTCTCCATAATTCTGGGATTCCAAAACAGGTCCCTGCCCTCTCACCTCTTCATTGGAAGAAAGAGCAAAAAAAAAAACATAAACAATAAAAAGTTCCCTTCCCTGATCTGAAGTGCTAGACCTTAATGCCCTACCCCTTATAATCTTATGCATTTATGTGAAAACTAGGATATTGATACCTTGCAACCTGCTGAACTCAAATGGATTTTAAAAATACAGGCTGATAGATATTCTTGCCTTAATGGATGTGTTCGCTTAAAACCAGCTTTAAAAGGACGTAAATTAAAGTAAAAATGTGATTGGTTAGATTTAAGTGATTATTTTGTTATTAAGCACACATCCAGTGACTATTTTGTATGATCTGAAGAAGCACTGGTTGCACAATGTGGAAGCACTTATCTTGTTTTAGGTTTTTATATTTTTATTAAAGAATAGACCTATCAGCTGTGATGGTCCTGTGAATTTTTTATGATTTAGCTTACATAATATAAAATTACTTTCTGAGTAATAAATAATCCAGTACACTTGAAAGGTTTTTTTTTTTTACACGGTACCTGAAATACATGTTGAAGTATATATGCTAATATATTTTTTCTATGCTCTTTCACTGTGAGCCCCAACGGCACCTTTTTTCTCTACATCAATGCAATTTTGATCCCATGCTTATTTATTTATTTATTTGCATTTGGTTACTTGGAAGATATGACTGAGTCATGCTTAGTAAGGTGAAGTGACTGGTAATCATATTTTGTGACTCTGAGTGCAAGTTAATGGCATGGTGAAGTGGCCATAGCCAGTCTAGTTTATGGCCAGCAGCTTGTTTCTTCCTCTCTTCTTTCACTTGATAAATCAGCTTATTAATCTATTTGTTTTGCTGTAGGTGATACAAATACAGTTGCTATGGTGATCAGGTGAACATTTTTATGAATGTTTAAAATGTATCTTTATTTTAATAGTACTCCTGAGTTTCCTGTGGAGCATATCCTTCTTGCACATAGTTTCTAACTTTACCATTGTGAGAGTTTGGGGACATGGACTTACACAGGAATGTATGGAACTCGGATATAAATTTATTCAATTTATATTTACAGTATTTGTCTAGGGACTTCATTAAAAATGTAACATTCTGAAATCTGGTCTTGGATTACATATCTTTAGTGAAGCAGCAACATTTGTTATATGATGTATGTTAGAAATCAGTTTTTAACAAATACTTTGGAGAAATGCGAATGTTCATTCTTCTAAAAAACCTGGATGTGCTGTAAGAGCTACAGTTCATAATTAAGGACACAATAGTGTGGCAATTGCTACAGCATGGTTATTACGTTATCCATAGTCATGCATGTTCTGAGTGTGATACGTCAAAGTAAAACAGAATTTATGTGACTATGACAATCACAACTGTGCAGATTGAGGAACTGCTTAGCTCCCAACCAATCTGTTCTAGTAAGTAGCGCAGGTACCTACCAAAAAATACACAAGCACACGCTCCATCCCACACACAGATACAGTTAGCAGCAGACAGTGTCTCTGTTGCACACACAGCACTAGACTGCTTACTTGCATTTGCTCTGTGAAAGCCAAGGTGTAGATATTCTGAAGTTGAAATGTTTGTTGCACTGTTTATGTAGAATTCTCACACAACTGCTAATGCATTACCTACCTAGAACTGTTGCCCAATAATGTAAAAGTGCCAAATAAATGTCAATTTGTGTACATGAATAAATGTCGATTTGTGTACATGAATAAATGTCGATTTGTGTACATGAATAAATGTCGATTTTTTTACATGAATAAATGAATAAATGTAGATTGTTGTACGGGGAGGGGTAAATAAGGCATCCCCTGATAATAAGCCCTAATGCGTATTTCTGTGGTGGAAAAATGATAAGACCCGGTCTTACTTTTGGGAAATATGGTAACACAGTTACATCAGGTGGCTAACTTCTCACTGCTCTCCCCTGACTACCACAGTTACATCAGGTGGCTACCTTCTCACTGCTCTCCCCTGACTACCACAGTTACATCAGGTGGCTACCTTCTCACTGCTCTCCCCTGACTACCACAGTTACATCAGGTGGCTACCTTCTCACTGCTCTCCCCTGACTACCACAGTTACATCAGGTGGCTACCTTCTCACTGCTCTCCCCTGACTACCACAGTTACATCAGGTGGCTACCTTCTCACTGCTCTCCCCTGACTACCACAGTTACATCAGGTGGCTACCTTCTCACTGCTCTCCCTGACTACCACAGTTACATCAGGTGGCTACCTTCTCACTGCTCTCCCCTGACTACCACAGTTACATCAGGTGGCTACCTTCTCACTGCTCTCCCCTGACTACCACAGTTACATCAGGTGGCTACCTTCTCACTGCTCTCCCCTGACTACCACAGTTACATCAGGTGGCTACCTTCTCACTGCTCTCCCCTGACTACCACAGTTACATCAGGTGGCTACCTTCTCACTGCTCTCCCCTGACTACCACAGTTACATCAGGTGGCTACCTTCTCACTGCTCTCCCCTGACTACCACAGTTACATCAGGTGGCTACCTTCTCACTGCTCTCCCCTGACTACCACAGTTACATCAGGTGGCTACCTTCTCACTGCTCTCCCCTGACTACCACAGTTACATCAGGTGGCTACCTTCTCACTGCTCTCCCTGACTACCACAGTTACATCAGGTGGCTACCTTCTCACTGCTCTCCCCTGACTACCACAGTTACATCAGGTGGCTACCTTCTCACTGCTCTCCCCTGACTACCACAGTTACATCAGGTGGCTACCTTCTCACTGCTCTCCCTGACTACCACAGTTACATCAGGTGGCTACCTTCTCACTGCTCTCCCCTGACTACCACAGTTACATCAGGTGGCTACCTTCTCACTGCTCTCCCCTGACTACCACAGTTACATCAGGTGGCTACCTTCTCACTGCTCTCCCCTGACTACCACAGTTACATCAGGTGGCTACCTTCTCACTGCTCTCCCCTGACTACCACAGTTACATCAGGTGGCTACCTTCTCACTGCTCTCCCTGACTACCACAGTTACATCAGGTGGCTACCTTCTCACTGCTCTCCCCTGACTACCACAGTTACATCAGGTGGCTACCTTCTCACTGCTCTCCCCTGACTACCACAGTTACATCAGGTGGCTACCTTCTCACTGCTCTCCCCTGACTACCACAGTTACATCAGGTGGCTACCTTCTCACTGCTCTCCCCTGACTACCACAGTTACATCAGGTGGCTACCTTCTCACTGCTCTCCCCTGACTACCACAGTTACATCAGGTGGCTACCTTCTCACTGCTCTCCCCTGACTACCACAGTTACATCAGGTGGCTACCTTCTCACTGCTCTCCCCTGACTACCACAGTTACATCAGGTGGCTACCTTCTCACTGCTCTCCCCTGACTACCACAGTTACATCAGGTGGCTAACTTCTCACTGCTCTCCCCTGACTACCACAGTTACATCAGGTGGCTACTTTCTCACTGCACTCCCCTGACTACCAAAGTTACTCAGCGTAGTATATAAATATAATGGATTCCTGAAAAAAGCAAAGAAAATATTTTAAAGGACTAATTACGAACTTGAGCTATGCTAAGGCTACTCTCTCAGCGCATGTTCAAATTTCAAAGTGTCATTAAACCTATGGTGAGTCTCCCTAACATCAACATTCATCTGGTTACATATAAAATGTAATGTTTGTTTTAAACATTGGCACGCTGCAGTTAATGAAGCTCTTATCTACAAGTTAATTTCGTATTTAAGTAATTAAGTGCATGTTTATGAAATAAAGGCTGTTGTTATATATAACAAATCAGTAATAAGTGACCAGAGATCAATTTTCTTCTACACAAGTATGAGAAAACTAGATTTAGAAGTTGGTTAGATTTTTCATTTACATGTTAGAGGAAGTATGAAAAACTGTTCAAGGTATCTTTTGTTGTGAAGGACTGCTGCAAGAAAACATTTTTGGAAGGCTTGAGCAAGGTCTACCATCTCATTTTCTGGCCTAATAATGGTGTAATAGACAGTGGGGCTGCACATGTGACCCTGCCACAGCTAATAATCTGTATATAAGAAGCTTTTATCCATTTTGGTCCTTCTGTTACTCTGACAGACTAGAAGCATCTACCACTGGTGGCTGTAAGTGACTTTATCGAATCAGTGGCACTTTCATCAGTGCTGTATTTCACGCTCTTATCCTATGCAGTAGAGACAATACCAGTGTGGGTTTGTCTCCAATGGAAACACAATAATTCAGTTTTAGACATTAAGAATGGGAATTTTTTAGTGGCATGATTTGGGCTCACAGTCCAAACTGGGTGTGTCACAAAAGAAACAGTAAGCTCATGGGTTAACAGTACCGTCCTGATGAAGTTCATGACATCACTGCATGTGCCAGAATAGGGCATGTATGCACTCAAGCATGACAGTTTTAAAGAGAAAATGCGAAACTGAAGGGAAAGAGAAAATGAATGCAGTTATGGACCCACCAAGCGATTTCCTTGATATATGGTCAAGTAGCTAGAGGATGACATTAGCCAGAACCTCTACAATAAAGTGTTGATAGTCTGCAGACATGCATGAATGGGCGTACCTTCATTGAAGATTGTGCGTCAGGGCCAGCAACTCGGCACGTAAAGATCTACTGCCAATCATTAGCGGACTGGAGTTCCGCTGTGGCGACCCCTAACCAGGAAAAGCCAAAAGACACAACAACAACAAGTCTGAAGAAATGAGATACTTTTTGTTCTTGTTAGTAACACAAATTAATTTGCAAAATTCTAGAACCTGAGCAATTATACGGAGTTCTGGTCATCCTCCAAGGGCTCACTTTGAAGTTGTGTTGAAGAAATAGACACATAACAAGTAAATCTCACTGACTGTCAGTAAAGCTATTCTGGAAATTGTGCAGATGACTTGGTGCCCATGCCTAATCAAACGCACATCCAAGACCTGCGGGAACCTGTGAACATGACGTAAGTACTCCTGTAACATTTTCACGAGGTCCCCCCTGCAAGTATCACAAATAAGTCATATATGAAATGTAAAACAACTTCATGTAGATGCTGTGGAAATAAAATGTCTCAGGCTATTGGGCACTTTTTGTAACCATGTATTCCTTAAGATCCCTGCACTGAGGCATCTATCCTGAAATTGCATTCCCTAATTTGGACAAAGGTAAAGTCTGAAAAATCAGGCTGGGGAAACAAAGATGTTAGAAGTGATAACACACATTAAATGAAGTTATAACAACTCAGCTACGACACTGTTTGAAACAAATATTCTAAACAGAATACGACTGAAGTTACATTGTTATTAAATATTCCATTTATGCAGTTAATGCGTTATTTCCCACAAGGAGGCAGTAAAGCATAATGTATCATATTAAACATGCCAGTTATTTCAGACTGTTGTGCAGAATGACAAACATACTGATTATCATTGTACAAAGTATTTTTCTTTTTCCCCTTCTTTGTTTTATTCACTGAAATGTGCATGTTAGGGTATATGTACCATCAACCAAAAAAAAAAAAAAAAGAGTTTAATCATACAGACTACATCACTGCTGCTGTAGTAGGACTTCTTCTGTATGCTTTTAATTTTAATTTATTTGTTAACTAGGTAAGTTACCTCATTCTTACTGGATCATGCTCGGCTAAGATCTTTATCTATATATATATATATATATATATATATATATATATATATATATATACACACACACACACACACACACACACACACACACACACACACACACACACACACACACACACACACACATATGCGCGCGCACACACGAGTTTTCTTTGCATTACTGAAATTACACTTTACAGAACTTTAAAACAATCAGACGACTATTCTGAAAAACCTACTTTAATGAACGGTCACATCACTGAAATTTTAATCCAGGAAAATAGGTATTTGGCCAACATTACAAAACAAACACATCGAAGCATATCAAACCCACCCAAGTGAGGGGCTGCACCCCCACCCCCCACCCCCTAACTAAATAAATCATTTCCGAGATTGCGGTATAGTGAGGAAAAGAGCAAATTCCCCCATGTTGGCCAACTGCCTCCTTTTTTGAGTTAAAATTCTGGTGATGTGACCATTTGTTAAAGTAGGTTTTCGGCGTAGCTGTCTCGTCATTTTAAAGTTCAGTAAAGTGCAATTTTGGTAATGCAAGGTAGACACGTATGTATATATATATATATATATATATATATATATATATATATATATATATATATATATATATATATATATATATATATATATATATATATATATATATATATATATATATATATATATATATATATATATATATATATATATATATACATATATATATATATATATATATATATATATCAACACTTTATAATCTCAAAATCCTGAAATATCGAATTTCAGAATCTTGAGCCCATAAAGTGGAAAGGCTAAAACAGTGAACACCCAGAAGCGCAAAATTAAAAATCCCGCATTTCGGAGATGTTGAATTAGTAGTTATGGTGTTGCGCTGTGTTCATGGATTCAGGCGAGTGTTTATATTTTAAGGGTTTTGGGTAGGGTCTGCAGTATGTGTTAGTGTGTTTTGTTACTGGTGTGTGTGTGTGTGTGTGTGTGTGTGTGTGTGTGTGTGTGTGTGTGTGTGTGTGTGTGTGTGTGTGAGGGGGGATCTAGCTTGTGTGGTGGTGTTTTCTGTGTTTGTGTATGTAGTGCGACCTTGACGTTAATATATTTAAGGGGGGGGTGCAGCCCCCAGATGGGGTGTGCAGAGGGGGCACAGCCCCCCTGCTTGTACATAGGATTTGATTGTGTGCTTGCTTTTGGGGAGGAAGGTGTGTATATGTGCATGTGTGTGGTGTGTGTGTAGTATAGAAGTCACAATTTTGAATTTCACAGCTCTGGGTGTTCGATGTTTTAGCATTTCCACTTTATGGGCTTGAGATTCTGAAATTCGATATTTCAGGAGTTCGAGCTTATAAAGTGAATCCATATATATATATATATATATATATATATATATATATATATATATATGGAGAAGGGGTTCCCATTGCATATTTGAGGGTTATTAGTGTGGTCCACTGATTACAAAGAATTTAAGTATGATTATAGGGTAATATATACTAACTCTGCACCTCTGATTATACCCTTTTCTCTGGGGTGCGACAATCTTGGAGTTAGTAAGTGAAGCTCCCAACAGTAACTGGTGCAGGGGAGCTTGCCTTTGCCTCCTTGGAGGTATAACAGTGAGTTTTGTAAATTGTTGTTAGTTTTCAAGAATCACACTTTTCTGAAGTCTTAGATCTCACACTGAGGAGTCTTGAAGTTCTAATAGGGAGCCATGGCAAAGACTCCTCATTCAGTACATCAACAATCATGGAATGTATGAAAAAAGTAAAGTAAAAAATCAGAATGTCAGCATATAAAAAATAAACAGCAGCAAAATAGTTTTTTTGCAGGCGATCAAGCCCTCCTCTGCACCACCTATGTGGGTTGTTTCAGTCTTAAACGTTAGTACTGAATTATTATAACTCTGATGTTGCACAGATTTAGGGGGTGGAAAATTCTTTTTGTAATCCTGTAAGTCGTCTCATTTAAAGGGAGTGGCCACGGTGGAGCAGCGGTTAGCATTGCTGCTTCACAGAAAGAGGTTCTCTGGTTCGATCTGCTGCTGGGGTGCCTTCTGTGTGGAGTCTGCATGTCCTCCCTGTGATTACGTGGGTTTCCTCCGGGTGCTCCGGTTTCCTCCCACATCCCAAAGACATGCTGTAGGTTGATTGGACACTCTAAATTGGCCCTAGGTGTGAGTGTGTGCATGTGTGTGCCTTCTGTGGAAGGTTGGGCGCCGGGCTGGCAACTCGACACCGTAAAACTCCACTGCCAATCATGAGTGGACAGGTGATCTGCTGTGGCGACCCCTAACCGGGAAAAGCCGAAAGAAGAAGATTAATAAAAAAAATGTATTGTGCTATTCCCAGGTGCTGGATCTTCACTTATCCCTAGGACCTTGGTTGGGTGTTATTTTTCTAATGAGAAAATTCCCACATTAAGCACTATTTTATCACTGTACCATAAAACCAACATTTTGATTATCAGCCTTCTGAATGGAATTCTTCAAGTAGACAAACAGCCAACAATGCACAGTACCTAAAGAAAGATCACACAGATGCCGATGCAGGTATAACATGCAAATTAGTGCCCAGTGATCGTGAATGATCCCCAGTCTTCAGAGCTGAGAATCAAACACTGAGATACATTGCTGCTGTTGACTCCTATGAAAACCACTTTAAGAGCTGTACAAACAGGTTTCTTTTCAGTACTCATGCATGAGAACCAGACAGTAAAGGTCAGTATTCTGGGAGAACAAATGAAGTGCCCCTATTCTTGAAGTCACACTATTGGTTTTGCCAGTGCCATTAGCAATTTATTTACAAGCAGTCTAAGAAGCATACATTTTTCATTGAAAGTACAACAGTTTGTCCTTTTCTAAATCATATGTAATTGAAACAGTTTCCAAAAAATGAGTCCTTTTGGAAATAATACCATGCCCTGCTTTCAAAAATTATGCTTTCACTAAGATGTTCAATATGTGGTTGAGAAGACAGGTTTATTTAAAAGGGTTTTGTTTTACTACTTTATGGGAAGAACTAATAATGAAGTACAACATGGTTAGGAAGGATAGTAAGTTATATTTAGCAAGTCAGCGAACAATTATAGGTTCATAGGTGTTTACTAGGCTAATGACCATAAGGGCCGTTTTAAGCCTAGCCATGGATCCCAAATCTCTGACAAGTTCTCGTACCCTTGATAAGTCTAAGCAGGGGCTTGGGAGATGAACTATTTACAGGTTGCCTGTGTCCATTAGTGACATAGGTGCCATACCAGTAATGAATTTCCTGTTCCCCATCCAATTGTCCAACTTGCACTTGAATTGGGTTAGGGAGGAATTCTGCTTCACATGGATGGGGAACCTGTTCCAGAGACGGGGTCGTCTCTGGGATACATACCTGTCTCTCCACCAGGTCCTATTTATATCACAGGCAAGGTTTAAGTCTTTAGAATGGGTAATTTTTCTGCTGTTTGTTTTTCAGATATACAGGAAGTCCATAATAGTGGGGTCTGACAATGCCCTGTATGCCAGGCATAGATCTCCTCTCAACAGCCTGTAAGAGACAGAATAAAGGGTTAGGGCTTTGAGGTGGTCTGCATAGGACAAGTTACTCATGCCCTGTATTCTTTTAGTGAGGAACCTCTGTGGGTGTTACAATTGTTGGCTATGCCTGGTTAGGTACATACCAAAGGGGGCATTGTACAAAATTATAGGTCTAATGAATGATGAATACAGTGGAACAATGACTTCCTTGAACTTAGATGCCATACATTTGTTTATGAGTTGCTCAACATGGAATGATTTCCTCACTACTGTAGACACATGATGGTCAAAGGCTAGATTATTGTCTATGTGTGTCCCTAAGTCCCTGACTCTTGGGTCAACTCTAAGGGGTGTGTTGTCAATATGATAGTTACCAGGGATGGATGACTTCCCAAAGGATGCTATTATTTATTTCTTAGCATTTAGTTGTAATCCATGACTCTGAATCCAGTTGTTTCTGTGTCAGCCCTTCCTGGAGAACATTTGTCTTAGTGTGGGATTCAATGACAGATCCTAATTTGTAATCATCTGCAAATTTAGTCATGCAGAGGCCATTGACATTGACCTTGATTTCAGAAATGTAAATGCGAAAAAGACCATTCACAGGAGTGATCACTGAGGGACCCCACTTGTGACTGACCTCTTTGTAGAGACAGATTCCCGTTTCTAACTTCTTGACTACTGTCTGTCAGCCAGTTTGCTATACACCAGATGACATACGGGTTTGTACCTAACCTCCTGAGTTTGTCAATAATGCCTGAGTGGGTTATTGTGTCAATTGCCTTGGCCAGGTCAAGGTAGGCAGTGTGAACCATTCTGCCCTCATCCATTGCTTTGGTGACCTTCTCAAAGAAGTCAACTAGTCCAAGTAGGCATGACCTGCCCTTGAAACGAAATTGGGTTGGGTTCAATGTCTGGAGGTTTACTATATCATTACTGATCATTTCCATGATAATTCTTTCCATGACTTTGTATATGAGACTAGTGAGACTTATGGGAGAGGGGTAAAGTTGGAGATTAATTTGTCAGTAGGTTTGCTATATCTTCTGTCTCAGTATTGGTGGCTCCATTTACAATGAGCTCACCACACAATTTTGTATTTCTTTTGAGGTTGTGGACATAGCTAAAGAATGCCTTGACATTAGGAATACTTTTATGTTAGAGTTTGTCTCCAGTGACATTGTGTAAATACATCTGTCACATAACATATCAGTTTGTTTCAGAATTAACTTCTTCTTCTTTCGGCTGCTCCCGTTAGGGGTCGCCACAGCGGATCATCTGTTTCCATTTCTCCCTGTCCTCTGCATCTTGCTCTGTCACACCAACCACCTGCATGTACTCTCTCACCACATCCATAAATCTTATCTTAGGCCTTCCTCTTTTCCTGTTACCTGGCAGCTTCATCCTTAGCATCTTTTTCCCATAATACTCTGCCTCCCTCCTCAGCACATGTCCAAACCAATGTAATCTTGCCTCTTTGGCTTTGTCTCCAAACCTTCCAACCTGGGCTGACCCTCTAATATACTTATCCCTAATCCTGTCCACACTTGTCACACTCAGTGCAACATCTTTAACTCTGCCACATCCAGCTCAGACTCCTGCAATTTTGTCATTGCTACTGTCTCCAACCCATATAACATAGCTAGTCTCACTACCCTCTTGTAGACCTTCCCTTTCACTCTTACTGGTACTCGTCTCTCACAAATCACTCCTGACACTCTTCTCCACCCACTCCATCTTGCCTGTACTCTTTTCTTCATCTCTCTTCCACACTCACCATTACTCTGAACTATTGATCCCAAGTGTTTAAACTCATCCACCTTCGCCACCCCTACTCCCTCACCATTCCTCTACCCTCCCTCTCATTCACACAGATATATTCTGTCTTAGTCCTGCTGACCTTCATTCCTCTTCTCTCTCGAGCATATCTCAACCTCTCCAGGGTCTCCTCCACCTGTTCCCTACTCTCACTACAGATCACAACGTCATCTGCAAACATCATAGTCCACAAGGACTCCTGTCTGATCTCGTCTGTCAACCTGTTCATCACCATTGCAAATAAGAAAGGGCTCACAGCTGATCCTTGATGTAATCCCACCTCCACCTTAAACGCATCTGTCACTCCCACCGCAGACCTCACCGCTGTCACACTACCCTCGTACATATCCTGTACCACTCTTACATACTTCTCTGACACTCCCAACTTCCTCATACAATACCACAACTCCTCTCTAGGCACCATGTCATAGGCTTTCTCTAAGTCCACAAAGACACAATGCAACTCCTTCTGACCTTCTCTGTACTTCTCCATCAACACTCTCAGAGCAAACATCACATCTGTAGTGCTCTTTCCTGGCATGAAACCATACTGCTGCTCACTAATCATCACCTCCCTTCTTAACCTAGCTTCCACTACTCTTTCCCATAACTTCATGCTGTGACTGATCAATTTAATCCCTCAGTAGTTACTACAGCTCTGCACATCACCCTTATTCTTTTCTCCATTCCTCAGGCATCCTCTCACTTTCCAAGATTTCATTAAACAATCTAGTTAAAAACTACGCTGCCATTTCACCTAAACACCTCCATGCTTCCACAGGTATGTCATCTGGACCAACAGCCTTTCCATTCTTCATCCGCTTCATAGCTATCCTTACTTCCTCCTTGCTAATCTACTGCACTTCATGATTCACTATCCGCACATCATCCAACCTTCTCTCCCTCTCATTCTCTTCATTCATCAGCCCCTCAAAGTACTCTATCCATCTGCTCAACACACACTCCTCGCTTGTGAGTACGTTTCCCTCATTATCCTTTATTACCTTTACCTGCTGGACATCTTTCCTAGCTCGGTCCCTCTGTCTAGCCAGTTGGTACAGGTCCTTTTCTCCCT
Organism: Protopterus annectens; assembly: GCF_019279795.1. Lineage (NCBI taxonomy): Eukaryota > Metazoa > Chordata > Ceratodontiformes > Protopteridae > Protopterus > Protopterus annectens. Next base: position 319,684,447 of record NC_056739.1, read on the forward strand.
CCTTAGTGTCCAACCTTTCATACAACTCTTCATACGCATTATCCTTAGCCTTCACCACCTCTCTCTTTGCCATGCACCTCATTTCCTTATACTCCTGTCTGCTTTCTTCATCTCTCTGACAATCCCACTTCTACTTCACCAACCTCTTTCTCTGTATACTCTCCTGTACTTCCTCATTCCACCACCAGGTCTCCTTGTCCTCCTTCCTCTTTCCAGATGTCACACCAAGCACCTTTCTAGCTGTCTCTCTTACTAGCTCTGCTGTAGTTACCCAGCTATTCGGTAACTCTTCACTGCCAACCAGTGCCTGTCTTAACTCTTCCCTGAACTCCACCTCACAATTAACCTTTTTCATTTTCCACCATTTGATCCTTGGTGCTGCCCTCACACTCCTCCTCCTCTTCTTGATCACCAGTGTCATCCTACAAACCACCATCCTATGCTGCCTAACTACACTTTCCCCTGCCACCACTTTACAGTCTCCAATCTCCTTCAGACTGGCCCTTCTACATAAGATATAATCCACCTGTGTGCATCTCCCTCCACTCTTGTATGTCACCCTATGCTCCTCCCTCTTGTTAAAATATGTTTTCACCACAGCCAAGTCCAACCTTTTCACAAAATCCACTACTATCTGACCTTCTGCATTAATTTGCTTAAGACCATACCTACCCATCACTTCCTCATCCCCTCTGTTCCCTTCACCAACATGCCCAATGAAATCTGCTCCAATCACCACTCTCTCACCCTTGGGTACAGTCATCACCACTTCATCCAACTAACTCCAAAATTTTTCTTTCTCATCCACCGCACACCCAACTTGTGGAGCATATGCACTAACAACATTCATCATTACACCATCAACTTCCAGCTTCATAAACATCACTCTATCCGACAGTCTTTTCACCTCCAAAAAACTCTTAGCATACTGTTCCTTCAGGCTAACCCCTACACCATTTCTCCTCCCATCCACACCATGATAAAACAATTTGAACCCACCTACAATACACCTACTTGCTCCCCTTCCATCTGGTCTCTTGCACACACAGTATACCAACCTTCCTTCTGTCCATCATATCAGCTAGCTCACTCCCTATACCAGTCATACTGCCAACATTCAAAGTTCCGAAGCTCACTACCACAGTCCTAGCCTTTACCTGCCTTTGGGCATGCCTTCCCACTCTTCTCCTCTTTCCGCCAACAGTAGCCCAATTTCCACAAGTAGCCTGTTGGCCAATAGTACTGGTGGCGGCCGTTGTTAACCCTGGCCCTGACCGATCTGGTATGTATATCTGTACTGTTGTCTGCATACACTCGATGCCCTTCCTGATGCAACCCTCCCCATTTATCTGGGCTTGGGACTGGCACAAAGAAATGCACTGCCTTGTGCATCCCCAATGGCTGGGTTTTTGTTTGAGAATTAACTGGTTGTCAATAAATATGAGACAATTTCTGTATTGCCTTAGGATTCCCATATCCACCAAGCTGGTAACGGAGATAGTGGGAAAGTTCATATCAGTGTCAATAGACCCTTTTTTATTGATTAGACAGTTGGAGTGAAAATATAAAGCAATGTCATGAGTGTCCGGTTTGCAACTCTGGGGGCAGTGCTTGTCACTGCAAACTAGTTGTCCTATGTGCAACCAGGTATTAGTAAAATTTCAGTCATGCTTTTACAGGGAAAATGTTACTCAAGGCATCTGTGTCTATACAGGGAACTGCCAAACACTAAGGTAGAACTAATAAGTAGACCCTGATGAATTATTGATGAAGTGTTTAGGAATATATTCTAAATATAGAAACAAATCAAGTAGTAATTACTGAAAATAAAGAATTAGTTTTTCAAAAATGATGAAAAGGGAGGAGTCGCATGAATGGCTACTGCCTGGCTACTACTAGTGCTGGTTTCACGACAGCTGCACTCTTCTGGGATACAATGCTGCTTTGCTTCTTCTCTCACTAGAAGTAAAACATTAGCACTAATCCCAAGATGAGAAGCAGGTCACAGCCTGTTTTGTGTTCCACAGTCTTGTCCCAAATGATTCAATAGGTCTATAGGCTTGTTGTAGCCTTTTCCTGATAGATGCCTTGAATAGCAACCAGACCAATCAGAAACATCAGGCACAGACACTCACTGCCCAACAAGAAACAGTCAAGAATCAATGCACTCTGCTCATTTTCTCACCAGGAGCAAAATATAACCACAGATTCCAAGCTGGCACCTATGAAGCAGTTATTAGGCTTTCAGTGATCAGCAGTCTCCAGGAAATAATGATAGTGTGCTCCTTCTCTCGCCAGGAACAAAACAGAAGTACTAATCCCAAGAAGACTACTGAGAAGCAGAATGCGGACTCTCCAATAATTGGTGGTCTTGGAGTAGATGTTGCAGATTTTAAAAGTAAGATGGAAAAAAATTGGTTAATATCCTGAAAACTGCAGTGTGCAATAAGCAGTTAGATATAAGTGGAGAGCCACTAATTTTAAAATAGCAAAATAGATTGGAAGGGTGTGGGCACTTTGTATTCTGGTTCTATGGAATGCAGTGGGATAGCTAACAAATTTAAATAGTTGAAGGGGAGTGATTTCAAAAATGATACCTTTGTGCTTACAACAGCTAATGAAAGGGGAGTGGGAATGAGATAAGTGGTTAAATTAACATAGTGGTAGGCAATTAGAAAGACAGTTGAGTTTAAAAACACATCTCCAGGATGGAAGAGATGTTAAAAGCCTAATTTCTCTGTGACTCACAAGAGACACAGCTGTGGTATCTTTCCTAGTTTAAATATGTAATTAAAAACAGAATACAAGTAAAACATTGTGCAAAGAAAACAAATCACAATATACAAAATAGAAAAAGGCAATACAAAATACAAGAAAGCAAAAGTAAACCAGCCTTTCCCTCACAGCACGTTGTAGCAGAGTCTGGGTGAGCTTTTCCAGTAAAGTAAATAAATAAGTAAATAACTAAATAAGTAAATAAATAAATAAATAAAGTCTTGAAATATTTTCTTTTACCCCTAAATAGAAGGTTTAGTTCCTAATTTCACTCTCAGTTCACAGATAATTAACCTTAATTGACATGTTCTAATTTTTGTGTGACTCACCTTAAGAGAGGAATTAAACCTTAAGGTGATCACTCAGTATCAAGGAATAAAGGAATAACAGAGAGAGAACTAGTTTTCCAAATATTTTAGGGTTGCCTCCATTCTATGTGGTGAAAATTAAATCAAAGCCACACACCCCTTGCATTTTCTACAACCCTGCCTCTCTCCGCCCATTTCTCCATCCACCCCACCCACTCTTCCACCCATTTTTTTATGCGAATGCTTGCATCATTGCAATGCGGAATGCCTTACTTTACATTTTCTTCCTTGTTTAAACAAATCCCCGTGTGCATTTTCACTGAAAATTATTCAGTGTCTGCTTTTTTTTTTTTTTTTACAAACTCTGGCATTCTGTTTGTGCAGATGCACACAAAACCAGATTTTGTAAAGTGCTTGATGGACAACCAGACATTCTGATTTCTGGGTAGTCAGGAAAAATTCCAGATATTAGGCAATGCTAAAATATTTAAGACTAAAATTATTAAAAGGGATTCTTGTATAACTCAAATGATAACACAAACTATGGAAAACAATATCTCCTGGAACTAAAGCATATCATGTTTTAATAACATTTAGTAAGTATAGTCCAAGACTTAGAGAGTCTGTGCTATAAAACATCTGACTGCTAGCAGCATATACTTAACCATATACTATGCTCTAGGAAAGAACAGCTCCACATCCATCCTGCTTCATATGTGCTAATCAAAATCCTAATCCTGCCACTGCCCCAACCCTAGTTCTACACATTACCTTAGCAAAATCCCTTTCTCTAACAGTGTCACTATTCAAACTAAAAAAGAAAGCTTCCACCAGCAGGAAGGAGTGAAAACTACATAAAAATAAACATCCCATATTCAGAAGGCAGCACACAGTGAAACAAATATTTACATCAAAAACAAATTACTTTAACAAACTTTAATAAACAGTAAAATAGCAAGTTAATGCTTTCATATTACAATTCCAAGACTTCATCAGACTTGTTTAACTTTCTAAATACATTACAGTATATAATAGAATTAATGGCACATGACCACTAGTGCTTAATAGGCTGCTCTTTTAATTTACATTTCAGATTAAAAGCATCATTTAAATCTAGCTACTGATATGCATGGAGCTTAGCCTGTCAATCAAATTCTTTAGTATCATTAACATTATCTCTGTCCCCTTTATCATTTCATAATGCTTGTTCCAACAGTCTAAAATTGATTACAATTTATACATACTGATGCATGCTTACTCAAGGTATTTTTAAAATTTAACATCCTGATGGCATAATCATGTTTGCACATCCTTTTGTTCAATTTGCTGCTTGCCTTACCCATGTAAAAAGCTGGGAAAGTGGCACACGTGGTGACATACACTTATACTTTTTACAAAATTATAAAACATGTATCTTGTATTGCATACTTTTCATTATAACTTTGTTTTTTTAATGAATTTGCATTGAGGGCAAAAACCACAAGGAAGGTTCCTTGCTTACTTATAAGGATATTTCTATCCTTATTTGCATACAATTTATTTATTTTATTTACGATAAATCTTCCCAGTAACATTATTTTACATTTGTTTACCAGGAAGTTCCACCTTGGCCAAGGACCAATTTTCAGTGGAGGCCTGGGGAGAAAAGCTCCAAAAAGAAATTTACAAATAACCATATTTAACAGTAACATAGCCATATTTAAAACAGTAAAATTCCAAGTAACTGCAGTATTTTAACACAGGCAGAGAAAAAGTTACACCATATAGGTTTCTAGCCTACATAAGACAGTGGCATTATTTAGACCATAAAGCAGTAGTAACTTATGTAATACATGTAGTGATTTCACATAGGGAGTAAACATATTCCTTGTAGAGTATTACCAAATGTAAGGTGTAAAAAGATCAGTGCATAGACTCAACAGTGGTAAAGAGCAAGACATGTAAGGAGAAGGGGAGGCAGGGCTTTTCATGTCAAATCATGCTAGTAATTAGAGGGAGGGGACAGAAAGCTGGAAGAGAGATCAAAGGTAGTATGACTTGGTAGAACTGTATGGGAGAGATAGTATATTCAGCCTGGGTTTGTGCAGGAGCGCATCCAGTTGTTGATGAGGTGTTCTTTATAAATAAAGACATTACTGTTTTTAAAATAAGATGCCTTTCCTTTTTATTAATTATGCCAACATTAGCTTTCAAAATTCACCACCTATTTTGGATGGTATTTTATATTTTCTCTCCACTTTAAAAATCCTTTTTGTTATATGGGTATCATCATTCATTCTTTTGTTCCTAATCTTTTGTCAAATCAAATAGCATTTTCTCTGGATATTGTGTACTATAAAAGTTCTTGATAATGGACATTATTTCTTCTTGAAAAATGTTCATCCAAACTAGTCAACCTGCTAATTCACACCTTTTGACTTTTTACAATATTTCTTTTCATGTATCTTAGATGCATACTGCTATAATTCAGACAATTGTTACTGTCTAAACTCTAGTTAGCAGATTGCCATTTTCCCTAAAAACTGTTATATATCTAAATAATTAATCATATTCACATCTGTATTAAAAGTAAATTTCAAATATTGGCATAAACTATTTAAATAGGATTTAAAATGTGTGGACATTATTTCTTCTTGAAAAAATGTTTATCCAAAGTGGTTAACCTGCTAATTCATACCTTTTGACTTTTTACAGTATTTGTTTTCATGTATCTTAGATGCATACTAATATAACGCCATTTGCCCTAAAAAGTGATTTATCTAAATAATTAATCATATTAACATCTGTATTAGAAGTAAATTCCAAATATTGGCATAAACTATTTAAATATGATTTAAAATGTGTAAAGTATGAATATTGTCACACCATATCAAAAATAAATATAAAGCAGAGATGCAACATGATGTTGTGACAATATGGAGAATTATAGATTTATTTTACTATCCATTTTACCATAAAAGTATTGGCATAACTGGGGGTCACAACTGTAATCATCGCTTATTTGCTGTTTAAAAAACTCTTCTGAAAAATAAAATAACTATTTCTTTTAAAATCAGATCTGCTTGGGCCCTGCTCCATTTGCCTCACTTCGCTCGGCTACCTCTGCTTCCCTATCCTGCCCCCAATTCCCACCCACCCACACTACATCTACATTTATTCTAACCCTAAATTACCTGACAAAACCCCACAGCCAATCAGCTGCATTCTTCCCAACTCTCACCCCTAATTACCTCTCAGTCAATTAACAATTCCCTCAAAAAATGACACACACCATGTTTTTCTTACTTACATCTCTCCTATTAACCCTCACAACCCTAACCTACACTACATCCTCACAGACATACATACCACTACCCCACACCACCTACCATACAACACATGCCTTCACACCTACAAAAAACCACATAAGCTTCCCAATAGCCCCTTCTCTATTCAATAACAACACATTACTTTTACACAACAAGCACTTTCCACTCTTACACTAGAAAATTACCATGTAAACTCCACATAGACATTCTACAAACAATTAGACTTCATCTATTACTAAAGAAATACCTCCTCATCTCTGGAGATATTCACCCAAATCCAGGTCCAGGCAACATTATACCCCCAGGACCAGGCAACAGTATACCTCTAAATATACACACAACAGATTTTCTTATCATTAACCTTAACTCACATAGTATTTCAGACAAACTCCATTACTTACACACATTCATAACTCACAAGTCCCCTCACATTCTAACCATTACAGAGACCTGGCTAAAACCCAGCACACAGAATGAGGAAATTCTCCCTCCAGGATATAATATCCTAAGACTAGATAGGACAAGAAAGAAGGGAGGGGGTGTTGCACTTCTTTATAAAAACACACTCACCATACAACCTCTTCTAACTCCTATACCAAAATTTAATACAGCTGAGATCATAGGCTCCATGCTACTCCTAAAAAAGAAAAAATATATCAATATTCTTTGTGCATACATCCCTCCAGGTAATAACTCTCCAATAATTTAGGAAATTCTTCAACCTGCAACAAGAAACTATTCTACTTGGAGATCTAAACACTGTTTGGCTAGCCTGCAATTCTAAAAACCCCACTAACCACATCAACCTGTACGGATTCTCTCAACTCATTCAAGAACCTACTAGAGTAGGTAAAAAGTCCCAAAAGGAATCCATACTTGATTGGACATTAGTAAACTACCCAGAACAAAACTACTAAACAGGTTGTCTGCCAGATGGACTTAGTGACCATCTGCCAACTTTTCTCTTACGAAAACGTGTTATACCCAAACCTACAGTCTATAGACAAGTCAGAAAGGATCACAATGTTAACCCTCTAGATCTCAACACTACATTAAAAAAATGTAACTGGGAACCACTACGCACCCTCCACTTGGACCAAGCAGTAGACTATTTTAATAGTACTCTTACGAATATCCTTGATTTAATAGCCCCCTTAAGAAAAATTAGATCTAAACTTCACCATACTCCATGGCTTAGTAAGTCCATGAGAGCCCTCTTAAAATCCAGAGATAATGCATGGAAAACCTGGAAGAAAGACAACACAAGTCTTTCCAAACAAAACTACCAACACGTTAGGAATCAGGTCAAACAACAAACAAAGCTTGATAAACAGAACTACTATCTAAATATCCAAAACAAACACTCCAACAACCCTCAAAAATTCTGGCATGCAATTAACACCCTACTAAAACCTGGTAAAACCATCATACCAGCCCCCACCTCAACCTCCACAAATACAAACAGCTATATAGCCTCCAAATTCAACCATCACTTTACTGACTCCATTAAATCTCTGTCTACTCAACTATCTAAAAATAGCTACTCATCCATGCCAGGAGTGTCTAACAGCTTGTCTTCCTTTATTCCTCACCTGTGCCAACCTCTACGATTAAAAAAACTCTTAAAACTTAAACCCACTACTCTTGTAGCAGATGGTTTACCACAAAATTTCCTAAAAATGGCTGCAGACTCCATATCCTACCCAGTCTCAATCCTTATTAACCGCTCTATACAGGAATCCTATATCCCTAAACTGTGGAAAATCTCCTACATTGTTCCACTTGATAAGGGTGAAAACTCCTATGATTTCTCAAACTACCACCCCATTGTCATTCTGTCTCCTTTGTCAAGGACACTGGAGAAATGCATACACTCTCAAGTCATGCATTTCCTAAATTCAAACAATCTCCTCTCTCCTACACAACATGGTTTCTGCCCACAGAACAGCACAACCACCGCCCTTCTCTCCTTCACAAACGTAGTTAACCAACATAGAAATAGCAACAAATTTGTATCTGCTATATTCCTGGACCTCTCCAAACTATTATATATGGTTTCTCACCCTATACTAATAGATACTCTAACCTCTTTAGCCTTTAACCCTAACACTATTGCTTGGTTTGTGAATTACCTATCAGACCAACAACAAACTGTCCAGTGGCAAGGAGTTCTATCCCCTTTACTCCCAACCACCATTGGTGTACCTCAAGTTTCCATATTTGTTCCACTGCTCTTTTCTATCTTCACCAATAACCTACAAACCTCCACCCTGCAGGCCTCAATACAGTATGTAGATGATTCCACCCTAATCTGCTCAGCCCCATTCCTTTCCACCCTACACCACCTAGCCCAAGAATCCTTTGCCTCATTTGAAAAGTAGATTACTAATATTCAACTCATCTTAAATCCAAACAAAACAAAACTACTTCTATTCACCCCAAACAAAGCAAGAACGTCTCCACTCTCCTTCTCTATCATCTCCAATAAAGGTACTGTCATTTCACCCTCCCTCCACACCAAGCTCCTCGGCGTTGAAATAGATAACAACCTCCATTTTCACATCCATATCTCTCAGAGCATAAAAAAGGTGCACAAAAATGGGTTCCCTATACAGACATACAAACTGTCTATCAGATCAGGCTAAGGACACCCTAGCTCAAACTCATCTTCTTTCCACACTAATGTATGCATCCCCAAATTCTCACTTATATTAGGAGATCTGACCTAGACAAACTTGACTCTTGTTAGAACAAAATCACCAAGTTTGCTAATAATTCCCCATTTCGAACCGATCACTGCATACCTCTTAAACAACTTCAGTGGCTTGAACTCCCACAGTTACTAACCTATCACCACCTTGTCATAGCTTACAAAAACCTAAAACAACCCAACAAAACCCCTGCTCTTAGGCAATTGCTGACTATTTACACACCAAATCATCCACTCCACTCTGCCAACAAATCACTTTTCTCTGTCTCACCAGCTAACAACACAGCAGGCAAAGCTCTATTTTCACATTGTATAGCAAAAACCTGTAACAATCTCGCTCCATCCGTGACTTCTGCATCAAATACCACACAATTCAAAAATTGCCTGAAGGCCCAACTTATAAGTTCTTGGCTCTGTCCATGTGTCACATAATTCTAAAACTTTTACCTCTACATTTTCTCTCTTACTCTCATAGAATATGCCTTTAGTAAACAAACTTGGTACAAATTGTATCCCTTAGAAAATATGAACCTGTTGTAATCTCTGTCTTTTTTTTTTTTACAACAAACAGATTGTACATATGTAAATACTGCTGATTTGAATTGCCTTTACTGATTTTATTTTCTCACTAGAATACTACTTGTATAACAAAATTTTTTAACACTATGTATAATAACATTTATGAAGGCTGCCAGCCTAGCCAGATAGAATTGTGCAGATAATTCTGTCATTTGTAAATATAAATGTAAACTACAGGCTTGTTGTCTTAAATGTAAAGAAATACTGTTACACGTGGAAGTGGAAATAAATGTGACAACAGTGCACTCTACTGACCAAAGTAAAGCATGTAGTGACCCTTTGAAGTAGACAGTGGTGCCGAAAAGTCTAGATGAAGAAATTCTTTCTATTGTTTTAATCAAGAGTTAAATTTCTAGATTTAAACATGCAAATGTATTTTTATTGCTCTGCTCCTGATCAGCTGTAAAATAACAAAAGGAGGTGTAAAATAATGTAGATGCCATTTCTGTTGGCCTGGGAACACCAGGAAAGTGTGAATGATGTAATGTTTATCAGAACTGCAATTTCAATTTAAACAGAGAGAACCAGATATTATTAAGCATTTTTGTCTTGATCATCCAACTCACAGCATTCTGCCTGTTGCCTTATGTAAGTTATCTTAGACTTGTGTTTCTTTTAGGAATAGCTAGGAACTAGAAAGATTAGACTAAGTGTTTTTCTGTGATGTTATAAATGTACTATTGAATTATTTTAAGTATTTCTGTGTGATCTCTGAACTCTTTTGACTATTACTGTATAGTAGAAAGCATTGTCTTGTAATATTAATTATTATTTAAATATTCTAAAACCTTTTAACTGTGGCTGGTTTGTGTAGAGATAATTTAAGCTCTTAAGAGTACTTGCATGCCTTTGGTAAAACTGTACAAGGCCACTCTAATAGCTTTAGCCCTGGGCTATACTACCAATTGGATATTAATATTGCACAGTAATAATTGGACACCCTTTTAAGGGTGGTGGCAAGTGGTACTACTGTATAGTCTGGGTAAAAGGGGCACAGCTGGAGAACCTGTGTCAGCCTTCCCCTGGAGTGTCTTTGTGGTTATATAAACTTATCTCAAAGTGTGTGTGTGTGTGTGTGTGTGCGTGTGTCTGTGTGTGTGTGTGTGTGTGTGTGTGTGTGTGAGCTACATGGGCAGGGACACGAAGCACTGGTTGGACAGAGAGGGTGCTGGAGATTTTAGCTTGCCCAGCTGGCTGAGATCTGGACCCTATAGCTGTGCCAGTAGGGAGTCTTAATGGGGACTTGGAGAGCAAGGGAGCAACCAGCCCCAGACTGACTGTGATCTCTGTGTGCTCTTAAGGGAAACTGTACTTTACTATATATGAAACGCCTTCTCCGGTGTTAGTGGTGAGGATTGAGGCTCCTTAATTGTTGGGCCAGGACACAGAAGTCACAACATTACTGTTGCTATTTTGTGTTTATGAATTTGTGTGGAGCTTTTCTCCTCGGGCCTCCACTGTAAATGGACCTCGTCCAGTTGGACTATCCCAGTTAACAAAAGAAAATGAAAAAGAAATAAAAATAAATAAAATCTTAACTATCTTCAATTAACTTCAACTCAATTTTTTTAAAGCCTGAATGAATCACTGAATATGATAGGACATATTCCAGCCTTTCTGAGTTGAGAATGGATGTTTTGAATGGATGTAAAATGCCTTTACATCCTCAGTAACCAACACATATCTCACTAATAATTAAATTCTTAATTTTATCTACAAAAGCAAATGTATCTTTGACATTCAAAGGAATTTTATAACATACCTCTTTCAATGTATGCTCTATATAAATTTCAGGTGGCTCTAATTTGACACAATTGGATGTCAGAATATGCATAAGGGAGGGATCTAATAAGGATTTATGGACCTTTGGTATTCCAAAAGTAATTTTTTTTAAGATGTTGAGTTATTAAAAATTGCATAACTCTGATGTAATTAGCCCTGATGCAAGCCAATCTTGAAACACACCATTGATATATTGGTAGCTTTTATGTAGCATATTCATTGTAATAAATTTATATTCTTCTTTATCAGGCATATTTAACACTTCATTATTACAACTTTCTGCATCCATAATAATGAATAACATTCTGGCTCATTATGTGCCTATCAATTTAATACTGAGCAGTATTTGCTTTGGAATAAATAATAGTCATAATGTGCAATTTCTGCAGAATGTAGCCTTTTCTTTGCATCTAATCTTACTTTCTGTTTTGTTAAATAAACCTTAATTACATTATTAAAAATAAATAAGAAGTGGGACTATCCATTCTATTTGTATTAGTTTTATTCATAAACAAAGTTAAGTATTTAGAAAGTTTACTTCTAAAACTATAACAATTTCAATTATTTCTTACAGACTGAGGAAGAAGATTCCAGTGATCCAAGATGATTTTGGAGAAGGCATTTTCTCCTTGGGACAGACAGGAAGAAAGTCTAACCAGGGCTAGGGATTTATGATACTGAGACCTTAATGAGTTAATTGTAGGTGTTCACTGTTATCTTACCAACTGGATGGAGTCAGTAATTTAGATCAAGAAGTCTGAAGATCAATGAATATAACAGCAAGGTTACCCTAGCTGTTACTAGGATTTGGTTTTGTTTTCTTAGTCACAAGCAGTGATGTTATCTGGGCTTAATGAATTATCATATCTACTGACTGCAGATTGGATTAAATTAATTAAAGTCTACCACAGAGGTGACAGACTCAAGTTTTGGGATTGTAAGTTATATGGAAGTAGTTATCCTGGAATTAGGGCTATGACTGCAAACAAACAGGGAAAATCATAACATGATCAAATCTAAAAGTTAACAAGTGCACAAGATCAACTTCAAACATTAAAAAAAATTCCTCACACCCCTCGTTGCTAAATATACAAACTCTGAAGTCACACAAATTTGGGGGTAAAAAGAAACTTCTTTACCCCCACAGTTTTGCAGTCTCACAGAATTGACTGCATAGCATTCAGCAAAACATGGGAGTCAATTAAAACAAACCTTTACTGGTTCAGTTAACTTTAGTGTGATATTCACTGTGCACCTCCTATCACCAGAGTTTCAAGGAGCTGATAGTTTATTTCTTAGTTTAAGATGTGTGAGTACAGGGTTGACAGCTGCTTCACTGTGATACAAAAAGGAAAAGGCTTATCCAAATTTCTGTGTATTTTGGCTGTTGGGACTGAAATATACTGATATTTTGTGGGTCAGTTATAAAAATAGATGCATTGTCCTTTAGAATCTGTGGTCCTCCAAAAGTCTTAACTACTGTCTTTTTGAAGCTAATTGTAAGCCTTTTAAAATTGTGCTGCAGAGCTCGTTGGACCACTTAAGGGGTTTATCATGCTTTAAAATAAGTAAATTATAAGTATATATTGTAAATGGCATTGTAGAGAAGTTCAGAAAGAAGTCATTGGTGAATTAAGAAACAACACCAGGCATAAAACAAAGCCCTCTGAGGACATCAGTGTTGAAACAGCAAATGACTCAGTAACAGGAATCTGAAATGACTTGGAAGGTTTTATAAATTCAAATCTTCTGTGTCTAGTTTTAGTTTCCATAAATATTACAGTATTCTGTACAATGTGCTTTGTCCTGGGTTGCTATTACTAAGAAAATAGTAGAACAGAAATATTTACACTGAATAAATGCGATTTTGAAATTAGTATAGATTTGGTAGGTTTGATGGAGTAGGAGGTGCTGGGGGGCTTTCCTGATGCAATTATTAAATTTTATATTTACATATTTTGTACAATTTTAGTTGCTTGTTTGGATTGACATTTGTATTTAACTTTTTACAGTTTGTGCTTATGTTTCTTTTTTCTGTTTACTTCTTATGTATTTTCGGTATGCTGCATTCTGGAAATAGTGAGTTGTAGAAGAAAATTCCAAAACTTCAAATGTTAGACTGCAGTCCTTGCTGTGTACATTATTAGGTTACAAGTACAATTTGGTGAATCTTAGAGACATTCTGAACAGGTATAGTTATATTGCCATTCACCCTGATACACATGCTGGATTGTATATATGCAGTAATGCATGTAATTTCTCATTCACACAAATCATCACTTTATTTACATAATTGCCTACATTTGCTAACTATGGATTTTGGCAAATAAAAGTAGACCAGAACAGTTCAAATGATATACCTTTAACTCACTTGGGTGGGTTCAGGTGTCTAAGAATTTATAGGTTTAATCTGCTGATTTTTTTTCAGAATATGTTTTGGATTACTATTAATGTATGCAGTTTGTACACTAACGTTAGGCATAATGATGGAATAAGAGCATTACAATATTTTCTGGATGATAGTCCGAGGTCCCATTTTATGGTAGAACTTATTCACTTCTGTTTGCTACATAATTATTTTAGTTCTAATGAAGTTGATTATCGTCAGTTAAGAGGCACAGCCATGGGGGTGCCATTTGCCCCCATGTATGCAAATCTTTTTATGGCTATGTTTGTGTTGGATTACATATACAAAAATGAGTTTGTACAACAACATGTTTTATTTTATTTCAGATACATTGATGATTTAATTTTTATTTGTGATGGAGGGTTGGATAGAGTATCAGTATTTCTCTCTGAATTAAATAATAATATGTATAATATTAAATTTGATGGTTTACAATGTGGCACAGAGGTGAATTTTTTGGATGTACATTTATCTGGAATGACAGATGGCTCTACTGAAACTACAGTTCATCGTAAATTTGAGGATGGCAACCAGTATTTATTTGGTACTAGTTGCCATCCGGTTCATACTATTCAATCCTTACATTATGGGGAGATGATTAGATTATCCAGGCTTTGTAATAATAAGTTGGATTTACAAAAGCAAATTTGTCAAACTTTGTCCATGTTTTTACACAGAGGTTATAGTGAGGATTTAATTAAGGAGTCTATTGATAAATTAATACAGTCCCACCTCCCGAGATGTAATAATAGCAAAGGATATGTTCATTCTAGTAATAAGAATTATCTTGCTGAGGGTGAGAAATTGTTCTTTGTGATTACTTATAATACTTTAAGCACAAAAGTTTGGAATTAGCAAAACATTATTGGAAATGTTTACATAAAGATGAACTCTTGCATAGAATTATTTGTAATACACCCTATGTTGTTTACAAGAGAGGACAGAATTTGGGGGATAAATTAGTTAAAGCTTACTTTATTTTGCCAGTAGCAAGCCCTTCCAGTTCCCTAATATCCTTGGGTACCACACCCTGTAATAATTGTAACATATGTTGTCACATAACATCATGTTTTCCTAGGATTAATTGGAAAATATTTATACCACATAATCATTTTTCATGTGACACAGCAGGTGTGGTATATTTTTTGAAATGTCCCTGCAACCTTTTCTACACTGGTGAAACCAAGAGAAAAGTTAGAATTAGGTTGCAGGAATATATAAGAGACATTAAGAAACAGAGACTGGAAAGTCCTGTAGCATTTTTTTTTGGAAAAACATCATAATGACATTAGTTTATTGCAAGCTACATTTTTGGAAGAAGTGTTTATCAGGAAGGGGGATGAAAGATTAATTAAGAATATTTTAGTGTATAAAGAAACTGTTTTTATACTGACGTTTGACACTTTAACACCAAGAGGTTTGAATAGAGAAGTAAATTGAAGAAGTTTGCTTTAAATGTTATTAAAGTGTTTTCTTAATTGATTGATTGTCTTATTAATGGATTATATATAGGGGAATGTGTTTTTTGTAATTTTGTACTCTTTGAAGGCTATTGTGGCCGAGGCGCTAAGTCAGTGTAATAAATTTCAAATTGTGATTCTGATTCCTGCTGTCGTTTTTTGGACATTTTCATTTGGTCTGTTGCTGGTTTTGTTCAAATGATATACCTTTAACAACTCACTTGGGGGGGGGGGGTTCAGGTGTCTAAGAATTTATAAGTTTAATCTGCTGTTGTTTTTTTTTTTTTTTTGTGGGAAGTAGCCCACATCATTGAAAACTTAGAGGGCTTTGTCAGCATTAATGTCTATATTTTGAACTTGGCTAAAAGAAATGAGCAACATATTGCAGGACTCAAATGATTGGTTGCTTATAGTTCATTAATCTAAAGCAAAACACAGGCAAGTGAAAATGTTGTGTCTTAAACACTAAATATGTGGTGATTGTATGGCCTTTCATTATTCAGTTCAGTATAGAAATCTCACAGTCTGCACAATTCAAATCAAAGGCATTCACAGACAGGTTATACAGATCATTTAGCAAAGCAATCACATTGATGCTTGCACTGCTACTTGTTCCCGTTGCATCAACTACTTCATAACAGAGTTTTGATGCTTTCTCTTGCATTTGCATACTTCTGGAAAAATGAATTATCTTGACCACCTTTTTGGCATTCTGTAAGAGCTGGACAATGCTTTTTGCTGTGCTGATGCTGATAACTACTCCTCAAACAAGATGGTGGTTTGCAAATTGAGTATCTTTCATTTGTAACTCACTTATCAGTGTTGTGCATTTTTCAGGCTTTATTTGCTGCCATAATATTAACCTCACTTTTGAAAATATGTCTTGACTTTATAATACATTATGCCTATTTTCAACAGACTATGGCTTTATTTTAATTTTGTACGGATCTAAATCCTCAGCAAGATCTGTCTTCTGTGATAATATAAACAATTCTTTCTCAGTGAATGACGGAAATCAGACTCACAGCCTTTATCCCGGTGCCTCATATCAGTTGCATATACATCATTACACTCTTTTGGACTCTGTTTCCTAAGAAAATGTTAAATACGTGCTGAATTCTTTTATGATTCAGAATATTGATGAAACTTGAACTTTATAGTGTAAAAGTCAGACTGTTGCTCTTTGATTAGATTAAAAGTATTACATACTACAATCACATTATCATTTACCAGATGCAGAGATGCAGCAAACTGAGCACCTTTGCAGTTTTGATACAGACCTGAACTGACACTGTAAAGGTTAAATTTTTGCACCTCTTTTTTTCCAGGTTTGTGCCAAATTTCTTTAGAGTCAAAAAATCAATAATGCTTGTGGTGTGAGTTGAATTGGTGAGTCCATGAAGACTCTTCAAAAAACAACTGACTGAAGTTAATAGAGTTTCAAAAAATCCAGAAGGCACTGTAGTGCAGATTCTGAGTGCATATTGGGAGGTTAATCCAAAATACTTGGTTATGAAAATGAATTTTCACGTCTTTGAAAGTTTTTATCATTTTTTGTAATTTTACTAGAATACTTTACTTATACTGAGTTGAACAGAAAAATTGTTACTGGCAATGGGGCCTCTTAGGTAACTTTGATGACTTTTCTGAGAAATATTATAGCAATAATCAACAAATGGATGTGCTATATTAAAGATTATTTATGGTTGGTGTCCTTTAATCGTGAGGGCAAAGTCCAAGTGAATAAACAAAGACAATCATGGTTTAATCTTCAATACCCTTCAACACCCTGAAGTTGGTTATTGCTGTTATACAATGACATTATTTATGAAAGAAATTACTTACTTTTCTTAAATAAAGTCTTTGTATAATGGCTCTGTGGTTCTCTTCCATGTTATTTCCATATCCTGCCACTTTCTTGATGCACTGCACATGCGTATGGGACTTATGCTCCTATGCTTATACAGTGCATCAGTGCTTTTGGAAGCAAGCAATGGAGGATAGAAGATGTCCATTGCTGCTGCTGCTTCCTTTTTTTTTTTTTTTTTGAAAAAAAGAAAATAAAATTTGGAATCCATACAGTTTAGCGGCATGAGAGAGACAGGGCAAAAGCGTAACGTACCTGATTTTCCTTGCATTTCCTCTGCCCTCTGTATATACCTCTTGACATCTTAGGTCAAGAAAAATGAAAAGTGTTAACATATATTAATAGAAGAAAGCCCAGACTACCAGACTTTTTTCTATTAGTCTATGATGAATTTACAATGGGCACACTGGTTGAACGTTTCTGAATGTTAATGACCTGTCATTGTATAATAATTTTTTTACAGCTTTTCAGTTCCTATTTTCATGTAAAACCAGAGATGAAATGTGTTGCATCTTTAAATGAAATTTCAAACTTGATTAGTCTAGGGTTTGCCTCACTTAAATGGATACTGCTTCTTGGAAAATTCTTTGCACCACTTATGTCCAAATTCTGTTATTTCTGAAAATGAAACTGTCTTTAGTGATTATTTAGTGAATGGGATTTGAAATGGATTAAACAGTACAAAAATAGCTGACATGAAAAAATAAAACAGTCCCACAATAATGCCATGCCTTGGGGTAGAAGGAAATTCAGTGACTTGTGAGTAGGGAACTTTTCTATTAACACATGTGACAACAAGTAAAGACAACACTGGTGCACAATATCCCACAACCAAGGCACCAAAGGGAAAGTATAACAAAGGAGGGTAGATTTTTGAAGACCTGTATGAAAATATTTAGCATTGAAGATGTGAATTCAGTAACAGGAGTTTGGAGTGAATTTACATATTAGTCCCCAAGATATAAAAAGTGGGCAGAGATTTTCCAGGAGCTATTCAGGAAGATAGAAATTACTTCTGAAAATATAGCTAGGGAGTGGGATAAAAATAATGTGTAGTTTAAAAATAGGATGGAAATAAAAGAAAGGGAGCTATGATTAAGAAGTAATAAGAATTAATTAGAGGTACTGACAAATGTTAATGTATTGCAGAATAGGGGGGATCTCACAGAACAAGAAGAGGATCAACTGCAGAATGCTAAGCATAATGACTAATTGGGAAGAGAAGGCCTTGTATGTTATCAATGATGGTAGTAAATTAAGCCAGGTCAATTGTTGGGTCAAGTATATTATAAAAGGCATTCCAGTAAAAAAACAGCAAGCATGGTATATAGACTCTTTTTTGGCCAAGGAATAGTCTGTCAACCACTACGTGAGGAGGCATTGTTGGAATTTTAAATTACTCTGTAGTGATTAGACGATAGTGATTACTTAAGTATTTAGGTAAGACAGTGAGTGTGGAGCATCTATGATTTATATTACAATTTACAAGGTCCACAGTGGAATCATTTTTAGTTTGAGAGTTAAGTTCTTCTAGGTTATGTTGTAATCATCTATTGAGTTGCTTACTTTCTGGGTCCATTCCATTTTTATTGAAGTCTCCTAATATGACTGTATTCTTAAGAATTCCATTTGGAAATGTTGAACTGATTGCTGGGTTACTGCCAGTGTGGACGAAGGGTGATATATACTGAGGCAATAATTAATGTATGTGCACTTTTCTAATTTTAGTTGGCAAGATACTATGTTAGGTGTCCTGTCATTAGAGTTATTGCAGGTAGATGTTTTTATGATATCCAGGGAGGATTTTTCTTTTTCTGGTAATATAACTTCACCTCCAATATGAGTGCCTGGTCATCGGTCAGATAGCATTATGTAAGTGTCATGTATGAAAGTTGAGGGCTTGAAATTGTCCTTCATCTATGTTTCTGAGATTGCTAGAATGTGTGGTTGCACTGTAGCCAATCAAACCTCAGCTGTTGTCTGTTGAAGCTACTCATATTGATATTAGCAGTTTTAAGGTCTTTAATTCTTTGTGAGATATTAGATTGTGGTACAGTTTAGGGGAATGCTGAAGAGGCCCAAGGTTAGTATAGATATCACTGTGAGAAGTTCCAGTGCTATAAAATACAGTTTTGAGAGTAATTTTTATTGGATTATAAGAAATCTGGGTATTTTGAATAAGATATAGTTGGACTGTGTATTGTATATTACTGGTCTAAGTAAGCATATCCATTTTAAAAACAAAGAATGCTAGTGGGTTGAGAATGTGCTGGATACTGTGAAAGAAGTTGTCAGTGATCCAGAGAGGTGCTGTCAAAAGTGGGCTGGTAAAAGAAACTGAGAAAGTAAGTTTGAGGTGAGATATTTTGAGTCTGAAGGGGAAAGGGTATAGACAAATGAGATTGCTGGGTAAAGTACTAGCCTGGATACAGTTAGTTAAACAGAGTACATTAAGCATGTAGGTGTTACATTTAGGGTAAGGGTGGGCCTAAAGGATGAATATCCAATATGTCAATCAGAGGCAGCAAATGAGGAGAAGTGTAATGTAGATGGACTAAGTCAGAGTTGCAAAGTATAAATCTTCATTGTAGGAGGTTACATTATTATCCAAGCAACTGATTGGTTAACAGAAGGATAGAAATTACAGTTGAAGTTGCACAGGTAATGAAGTGCTACAGCTGTAGCCAATTGGAACACTGCAGCAGAGAATGTGAGAAAGGGGAATGGGAAGACAAAGGGATGTTGTGTATAGTAGAAAAAAAGTTATTGAACCTGCCTTCTTCAATACAATGAGTTGTTCAGGGTATGGAGAGTGAATCATGGAAACTGAGGACTGAGCCCACGTTATACCAACACTACTAAAGGATAGTGGGTGCGAGTCATGATGGAGGGTTGCTGGTACTACAGTGATGTAGAGATTAATAAGAGATGGAAGTAGGAGGCCTCACTGCTACCTAACCTTTAATGATAGTTGAGAGAAGGAAGTTGGAGCCTTTATGCCCCCTAACTTATGTAAGATTGTATGAAGGTGATTTGAGAACATGTTAAAGAAAGGTATGAGTCTTAAAGTAACAATGCTTGTCAAAGAGTTTAAAAGGCAAAGTGATTGGAGCCTTACTGCCTGGAAGGTTCAGAGTGTAAGACTGTAGTCTATCTGCCACACAGTCTGACTTTAAGAGAAATAAGAGTGATAAGGGCTGAGAAAGGACTTATTGCTAAGCTTTTGTTTAAGGCAACAGTTTGGTGTGTTTATAAGCTGCTCGAATTCTTAGAAGAAGGAGAGCAGGAGAGAGAGACAGAGGTTGTTGTTATGGAGTTCCACGGATAGCTGCAGACATTTTGCAAAAGTAATGGATCTTAAGTGAAGATGGCTGGAAGAACATAGGGGAAAGTAAGCATGGGCATATTGTTTGGTTGCATCAGGAAGTTTGGTAGTGTTCAGATGACTAAAGGAGTGTGCTTAGATAAGTATAAAGGAACTGATATGGAGGTGGCTGGGAAAGGCTGTAGAGTGGAAAAATACTGAAACCGTGCAATTTGTGTTCAAAAACGTAGCCTTTTTGTTGTTTTACTATAGCGTCACTAGTACCTTAATACAAACTCTGACATTTATGAGCAACCTAAGTAGGAAGAAAACAAGTAGATGAGAAACATCCCCTTTCCTAGGCGCTATGAAGCCAGTTCAGTAAACTGTGCTGATCCAACAGTTCCTATCGATAAGTAGGCAAAACGTGTTCTGAGGCAAACTATATAGATCATCTTGCCTAGATAAATATATAAGCATTTTATGTTAAAAATGGTGGGGGGGCTGACAGGGAAGTGACTGGCTATCGAGAGCAAAGAGAGAAAAGAAAGAAGTTTAACAAAGACATATAGTTCAGCAACTATCACTCTATAAAGTTGCTTATTTAACAGCAGAAAATGAAGCACAGATATTTACATAGTATAAAAAAATAGATAAGTTTGTGCCCCACTTAGATCAGCTCAGTAACTGGATAAAAAATGTAAAAAAAACAATATGATTAATAAGCTATTAAGAGCTCAACAGCTTGCAAATTCACCTTGAAACAGCATGTTAAGTTCTTGTATTCATTTTGCATTGCAGAACACTAGATTATAGTTTTATTATTCGGAACCGAGTGAGCAGTTAACTGTGTGTGTTGTCTTTTGGCTTTTTTCCCAGTTAGGGGTCGCCACAGCGGAACTCCGATCTGCTAATGATTGGCTGTAGATTTTCACGAACGCCTAGATGCCAGCTCGATGTTCAACCTTCTAGCGAAGGCACACCCATTTACGCATGCCTTTCGAACGCCCACCAAACCGTGGGGAGGACATGCAGACTCCACACAGAAGGCACTCCCTGCACTCCAGCTGAGAATTGAATGGGAGAACCTATTGCTGTGAGGCAACAAGCAGTTAACTAATAAAATAAAATCATTATCAGTGCAGTTGATCAAGTATATACATGATGAAGTATATCCCCCTAGAGAAACTATGTTCCCATTAATTTCTGTGCCACTTTTTGGGAATAAACTCTTGGCTAGGCTTGTAAAGGGCCCAGGGCCATCAGCCTAGTTCATAGGTTCATAGGTTGGTACTAGGCTATTGGCCCTAGGGCCTATACAAGCCTAGCCATAAAAATTCCCTGGCTATTTCTTCCCACAGTATTTCCCACACTATTTACTAGTAATCTCCTATGGTCCTATGATCCTATGAAAATGTGTGTGTGTGGTGTGTTACCAGTTAAAAATATTAGAACTTTCTGTGCACTGTTCTAGAAGAAGGGAAACATTCCAAAATATAATTCAGCATGAAAAAGACACATGGCAAATTATTATAAACCATGAGTGCAAACAGTAATTAGATAGAACTCTCATTTATATTGAAAATTTGCAAAGACAGAAAATTGAACTGAAATGTATCAGCTATGAAAACGTGAACTAAAAATGCATTATATGCGCAAATAGAGGAAATATTTACATTATCCTAGGAAAAGCATGCCAGAATATAACATCTAGAAAACTTATCAACAGTGCACCATCTCCAAAGTTAATGAATACGGTAATATAAAAGCAAAATAAAAACAGTAGCAAATGAATAAATTAAGAGAACAAAGCAATACAAACAAAGCTAGTCTGTACTTCAGCTAAAACACTAACTGTGAAAATACATAATGCACCTCTCCTAACAGCAGATGAATGCTACCAACCCCTCAACTTTGGAGTACACATCAAAAACTCCAGAAAAAAAATTGTCTACCTCATCTTTTGAGTCAAGAAATATCTTCCTGTCTCAGTAAACTAGCAAAAACAGCAATCCTATTATCCCGAAGTGAGAGAATATAGCCTTCCTATCAACACAGCAACTTCCAGCATGAACTCTGGTACTCTGCAAACAACTGACAACAAGATTAATCATTTCATAGAGCCCCCCCGAAGAAAATAACATCATTGCCTCACCCTATCCAAAGCAAAATGCCTTCCCTTAAAACACTAATCTGTGCTCTTCAGGGCCGGTGTTAGCATTTTGGGGGTCACCAGCAGATGTCAAGTTGGGGGCCCCCTAGGCACTTTCAATCTATGCATCACCCTCTCACTGATAACCATCCTAAGCAACCTTTTAGTTCATGCTGCAAACTTTTAGGAGTAATACACACAGACTGACCTGTAACTACAATACTCTTGTATTACAACAGACCTGTGTACCACAAACGAACATTTAAAGTTACTGGCATTTAGTTGCACAAACGATACATTGCAGCAACTATATGTATAGGTCTGGACTTTGAGAAATGGAGCCCTAGGCCTACTGTTTCAACCACCACCCCAACACACACACACACACACACACACACACACACACACACACACACACACACACACACACACACACACACACACGTCTCCCCCTGTTTTCCACCAATTTCCTGCTCCCTATACAATGTACATTAATTTTTTCTTCCTTTCTCACATTTTGCTTTACACTTCGGCTTTTTCGAGAAGCCATAACTTCCTATATGCTCTGAAGTGTATTTAAAGTTTTTTTCTTTTTACACACCCCTGGATTCACAAATCCTCCATGTAAGACTAAATAAGTCTTACTCGGAGGCTGCAGTTGAACAGTATGATGTCAGCGTGCCATGAATATTCATGAGGACACACTGACTCAACCACAAGTCTAACAGGGACTGTGTAGGAAAGTCCACGCCCCTGCAAGAGTTCGAAAAGAAAAATGAAAACACACAAGAGCGAGTCCACTCAAATGTCCTTGCACCCAACACCACACTCCCTGACATTGTAAACCCCCCCGTCATAGTTATAAAAAGTAAAACATTCATTTTATTTTTTTTTAAATTCCTGAAATAGCTGCCCATATTTGCGCGTGTGTGTGCGGGTGTGCCCATTGCTTAGCTGCAGTTAGCAATTCCGACATGGAAGAGCATAAGAAAGAATGTTTATGCAAATCACACCAAATAGCAATAGCGTAATGGTAGAGCGTTCGCACAAAGAGGAGGCATTCACGGTTCGAGTCCCACCACTCCCCTTCTTATTTATGTTTTAAATCAGTATATGAAATAATACCTGACAGATATGATTAAAATATTAGTAAAAAGCAGTGAAATGGCCTATGTATCAGTGAACAAAATATATATTTTTAAGGGATCCTGATATATAATTGCCCGCAGTTAAGCAGTGCTTGACCCAGTGCAATAGATTTGCCCATAGCTAAATAGCGCTTTAACCAGTGCAATAGAGGTGCCCATAGCTAAATAGCGCTTTAACCAGTGCACTCTATTTGCGCGGACGTGCGCGCCGTGCCAACCAGGGCAACGTAGGGCAATGTGGAGCAACGTAGAGCAAAGTCGCTTAAACACAGCCACACCCCCTAGCCTGTCTGGACAGTATTAAAATAAAATGAATGACACGGTTCGAACCCAGGACTCTGTGCACCATAATCAAAGTACTGAACCACTAAGCCATGACAGCTTAGGAGAAATAGCCGCTGTTAAGATACATATACTTAGAAATGGTAGCTTAACCATTACTAAGCAGGTCTGCAGTCAGCCGAGAATTTTCAAAAATGGCCAATCACAAAAAAGTGCGGGAAATGCGGCATATTTAACCCCATAGACGGGAATACTCACCATAACTGATTGTAGCTCACATCTGCAGTTAGAATGACTGGTGCTGGAGAGGGTACATGCTTCCAAGCACAACGTTGGGGCATCGAGGAGTCGAAATACATGGTTTGGCTCCTTGTCCACCATCATGAGTCAAGACTCCTGCAGGGCCAGTTCCAAGGGGTGGAGTACAAGGCAGAGGCTTGGAACCGGTTAGCTCATGACCTCACCAGTGTCACAGGCGTTCCTCAGACTGGTGAGCAGATCCGTCACCACCATGCAGACCTGAAGAGATGGAAGCAGGACCGACTGAACCAATGGATACAGGAGGCCCGTGGGATGCAAGATGCCCCACAACTGAGTAGGTAGCCATGGAATGCAGTATGTAAGAATTGATAATTGATTCTGCATAATGGATTGGTATGTCTCAATATCCCTTCATTTACTTCACGGCTGCAGGTGACTGTGCTGCGAATCAGCAAGCCTATGCAGATAGGCTGCTAAGGCTGCACCACCAGGCAGGTTAGTGATTATTCTGCATGTATTGTGATATAAAATAGGGGAGAGAGCATGAAAGAGTTGTAGTCCAATAATACAGCCATAAAATACCCTGAATAAGTCCTCTGCATGTACTGTCATATAAAAAGTCAGAGAGCCAGAAAAAGAGTGTAGTAGCCCATTAAGAAAGGTAAAATATGTCCGGAATAATATCTCTGCAGGTACTGTCATATATAATAAGTGAGCAAGCCTGAAAAAGAGTGTTCTAACCTATTAATAAAGGTATAATATGTCTTCAATATGTCTTCCATATGCACTGTTATATCAAATAAAGGAGCGAGCCTGTGGAAAAGTGTGTAATGTAATTAATAAAGGTATAAAACCCAGAGTGTGTCTGTGTCACTTACTTTGAAATGTTGTTGTACCCTTGCATTATACAAATAGTACTGTTTTAATAAGTGCTGGCAACCCAGAGTTTTGCAGTCCCATCTAAAGTGGGTGATGGAAGTGTTAGTAGCTGTGAAGTATATATATATATAGTCCTCAACAGTCAGTTACTGGCTGGCATGCATAAGTAAATCTGGCACACGAGTAGCATGTTAATTTGTTCCCCAGAAATGTGAGTGTGCTTCAAGAAATGCAGGGTTCTGTACAAATTGAAGTGAAAATGTCATGTGAAAACATCCAAATATGTAGATAAAGATATATAAATGAAATCAAGAAATATGTAGCAGTAACATCTGCATCTTGGACAGTTAGTATGTCAGATATAGGTCAGGTATATATTGAACTAGCCAAACCCATTACACAACCTAATGCATGTTGGCAAGTGTAATAATACATGTAGGGGATATACACTTGTAGTCACTAGGAATGTAGTGTAGACTAATAGTATTTATAAGATGTTAATTGAGGTTTCTTTCTACACCCTACTGTATGTGCATAAACCATGCAATTCCACACCTCAATGGGTATGTGTAATCTCAAATATTTGTTGGGACATATGTCCTGTTGTTCTATAAATATTTGCATTCACTTTGATGCATGTGCCCTGTTCAAACACCAGAATCATGGTGGCCTGTTGCTACCAATCATCCCTGCATGCTGTTGGAATATCCACTGTCGTTCAATATATGCATGTGTTATGCTTGCTGTTCAACTGTTGGAACCTTGGTGTGTTGGGTTAATGAGAATATTACTGCATGCTGTTACAACTAATCTGGAATGCTGTTGTTTATGTTGTAATTAAACACACCTAATCACAGAATGTATGGGAAGGCCAGTCCCAGTGGACCCACATGTCAGCTGGCGAGTGCACCTGGCACCAGCAGGTCCGGTGCCCAGCCCGGGCTCCCCTCCTCCATTGGTCCTGTGCCACCTTTGGGTGGAAGCACTGTAGGGGATGGAGCTCATCCCCCCCGTGCAAGCGTGGGTGGAGAAGGGCCACCTGTCACCCTTTGAAGGGTCCGGGCTGTGGTGCGTAGGGAGATCCAGCTTTCAGTTGCTGATCCCCTATGCCAGCTCGAGGTGAGAGTGGCGCATCTCACGGGTGAGCCTGCCCGTCCTACACAGCCCCCAGCACAGCCACCCTCAGGGCTGTGAAGGTGCAGTGGTGACTGCCCATGGGTGGGGATCTCAGTTTCACTGTTACCATCTGTGGGCTCATGGGCTTGCGATTTCCAAACATCCGTCCTCATCAATTGTGTTCACCCACCCCATGTGTCATACACCACCCCTGTATGTGTCTTGTTTGTCTTGTCTGTTTACCTCCCCAACCTACCTCGCCAAACATACCTACTTCCTCTACCTCACTTTCCACTCTCACCTGAAAAAAAAAAAGGGCAATCTGTACCCACAAAAAATTATGCCCCATACATAGCTGCCCATTTCACACACATGTCCACTGGACATGTAAACTGATAATTATAATTGGCAGTACAACATACTTTGTTGTCCTCACCCCTCTCTCAGGGGTGGAAGGTTTCAAATTTCACTCCAAATTTATTGTATATGCACAGCTGTTGCTGGTAAAGAAATGGGCAGCTATGGACCTTCCCTACACCCGTTCTGCACATCCCGAGCTTGTTTACCTACTGTCTTTCCCTCTTTGTGCCCCCTTTTTCACATCTTGCCTATCTCCCCATTTTCTTTTCTTTTAAAGAAATTAACGTGGGGGTTAGCGGGAGTAAGCACTTTTAAGCGGTAGTAAGCGGGTTTAAGCGAGAGTGCGCATGTGTGCGCTTAGATAAGCATCGCTAAGCATCGCGCAAACCAGCGCAAACCCGCTTACAACTGCTTAAAAGTGCCTTAGTCACTCTATGTCAGGGCCCTTGTTCTGCTCAGCAGCAACAGAAAAAACCTCTGCCAGATTCGAACCCCAGACCATTGACACAATAGACTGCATGAATTACCACTAAGCCACAGCAGATATACATAAAACTTGGTGCTGAAATAAATATATCATGCATTACAATGAGGGAATGTAAATGGAAATTAGGATGGCATAACACAAATTCTGTTCTGTGGGACTTTACCAACAGTATTTGTGCAATTGCATGACATGACTGTGAAAAGAGAACCAGCCATTCTAGCAGGGAATAATGTTACAGTAGCACCTTACAAACACCACACAGTATCAGACCGGGATAAACACAGGCAAAGTTGAATAGGGCAGAGGCCAGACTCCCCAACTGTGACTGCTTTACAGGGATGTCCCTGATTTGTAAACAAATGTTAGCTGTGCCCCTCTGAATCACTCTGAAAAGTACTAACATTAGGCAGAAAAGTGGGGAATCACACTTAATGAATAATGTCAATAGGTGAGAGTAGACACTGCTTGCACGTCAGAAAAGGTGTAGTAATACATATGCTCCGATTCCCAAGAAAGTCTCAACTGCAATATGTCTGTAATATATTGCAGGTATATCTCACTTATATGTACCTTTCACTGAGGCCGTTCAAATATATATCTGAGAGTATCTGAGGCCTGGCAGAGGCAGAAACACACAGGCATATCAGCATTCCTGCTTTTACACACACTGTAAATAGCTTTGGAAGGAGTTCCACAAGCATGCCCTTATGTAGTAGTGCAACACAGAAATATCACAGGATGTAGCCATGTACTGCTAGCAACCAACTGTGACAATGCCATTGTGCCAGTGCTGAAAAGACTGGTGTGGTGCACAGACAAAGGATAATAGGCTAACCTCTAGCTACCATCTGGATATGTCCACAAGTGGGAGCTACGCAGACAGACTACTTGCCTTGATAGACTAGCAGGTACACAGCAACCCTGTATGTTCAGCAAGATAAACCTTACATGATAATAAAAAATGCTGTTTGCAGTTCTGCACCCCTACCCAAAGGTACGACATACCTGTGTATTCAGGAAAAAACAAGGGTGTAGGTAGGCATACTCAGTACTGAAATATGTCCAGTTGTTTTGAGCAGCCTGTGCTAACGTCAACACAAACAAACCACAAACTGTTCAGAAATGAGTAACTTAATAATTACAGTATAGCAGTTCATAAACAGTGCATGTGCCACAGGAATACATTGCAATAACTACATTTGCATGGCAGTTAATTGTCTAATTCAGAAAGAAAGTACATACTCCCATGTATCCTGTGTTAGCATTTGGAGGGGTGAGTACATGTCTACACTGAGAAGTGTGTACTGGAAGCAGCAACATTCAGGTTTGAGTACAACATGCATATCACTGGCTACAACCCTAGCTTCAGATAAGAGACATATACCAACCTTCTGACTGACACAACGGTGTCCAGAGCAAACAAGCATGGGCCCCACCTTGGAAAGCTGAAAGGGCTACGCCTACCTAACCTAGCATTTTATAGCAGTGGGCTGCAATCACATTGAGTACTGCAATCACCACACAGCAGGCTGCATGCAATTACTGAATGGTGGGCAGCAATTGGTGCAGAGGCTGTCACATGCACATGTGCAGATACCTAGAAAAGCAGGCTGTACTTGCTGTCCACACATGCAATAATATTGCAGGAACCGATAGATAGAGAGCGAGAGAGAGAGAGACAGAGACACAGACAGAGACACAGACAAAAGAGACAGAAACAGAGACAGAAACAGAAACAGACAGAGAAAACACAAAACAAACCAAAAAAAAAAAATTTAAACAACAAAACAGTAACAACAGACAGAGCAGAGAAATACAACGGTAAGGTATGTAATTCATATGTATGTGCCGGCATGTAGTAGATGTTCCTGAAGAGTACTCTACACACTGCAAATCATCCATATGTGGCAGCAGTACGTATCTATCTGTATCTGCACATGCGCATAGGGCAA
The DNA here is from genome assembly GCF_019279795.1 of Protopterus annectens. Taxonomy (NCBI): domain Eukaryota; kingdom Metazoa; phylum Chordata; order Ceratodontiformes; family Protopteridae; genus Protopterus; species Protopterus annectens. Next base: position 319,713,584 of record NC_056739.1, read on the forward strand.
GGGACATACTGCAACTGTTAGTGAAGGGTGGACACATATATGTCGTTGAAGGTTGTTATGTGCATATATCTATGTAGGTCGTAGTGTGTGGCATAGAAAACAGCATGCAGTGCTTTTATATGTCATATGGTGGTTAAACGCTATGGGACTGATTTGTCAGATTTGCTGTGTTACAGCCAGTGAGGCCTGCTAAAGCTACATGGGCTGAAGACACCAAAATGTATTCTGCACAACACTGTGCAATATAATCACATAACTGTACATCCCACAACTGTTGCATAAGTGATATCCCCACCATGAAAGGTGGACTGTACATGTGCCTATATGTACATCTATATGTACAGCAATGGATGTGCACATGTATGTGTATAGATATGCATGTATATATATATATATATATATATATATATATATATATATATATATATATATATATATATATATACATATACGCACATAGAGAGAGAGAGGCACGGGGTCATATGTACTGCAACAGGTGTGTGGTGACCAAGGCATGGACTGTAGACAAGTGTCGATACTGCAGTGCCATTCCTCCTTTCCAAAACACTGTACTCATTAACTACCACATAGGTAGAAATCTACCTAACACTGAAGGTGTAATAAGGGAACATGGAACACAGGTGGACAGTAGCCTCCCCTTTGATAAAGACAGCACCACACTAGACTTGTAATCTGTCTATGTGGCATGTGTCATGACAACAGGTGTGTCATCTAGGGAAATATAGGTCAGTGTTCCCCTCTACTCATCACAATGCCCCGTGTGGTATGTACCTCACATGACAACTACAGCAAGTGGAAAGGCCACAGACATACCTCACAAAGGGTAATACTGGCCTCAAACAGATGCCCTATGCAGACTGACTCACAAAACCACAGCTAGACTGTATTGCATACCGCCCACACAGAGGTGACCTCTGCCGGACATACAGAGGTATGTCAGACTCATAGCTGTGTGACAACCACCAGGGCAACATATCACAATCCCTCTGGTCTACACGCTCTAGGGCCCTAAACCTCATCAGCTCACTAAACAGCACATGCTGGAGGGATAGGTTCCTATCTCACAGATATGCCATACTCTGGAATAGACCACCTAGCAATAGCAAACAAGGCTCCACATTAGCAGTTGTCATAAACAGGGGCAAGTGAAATCAAAGTACATGTGTGGCAAAGGCCAGGGTAGCATATGGCTAGGCTGCTGTAGGCCCTAGGGCCAATAGCATATTACCTACCTATGACATTATGCACTCACACATGTACTCAATGCAATACCTGCTATGTGAGGTTGAATAAGTGTAATGCTGAATGTGTGCAAGGTCTGTAAAGGTGTGATAGCTTAGTGTGAAGTTGTATCTGACATGGTAGTGTCTATCCTAGCTGTGAGGCCAGCAAAAGATGTGTATGTTATTGTTAGGCAGACATAGTAGTATGGCATATGATGGGATGTAGTTCCTTGTTGATGACTGTGGTGTCCCATTGTAGGCTAAAGCAATACATGTATGCTTAGTGAGTGGTACTGCTGGTGAATCCAACTCCCATATTAACTGTAGTACTACCTGAAGCTGTAGGCCTAAACAGCACAGTATGGTATGTGTTCACATTGCTTGGAAACACTGTCTTGTGTGTTTCCTGTAGTCTGCACAGAGGACATAACTCAGGCATAATGGTTTGTAAGTAGTGGCACACAGTACTGTATGGTACACAGGTAAAGCTCATCTGTGTTGGCATACAGTGGTGTGTTGTATGTTTGTCTGATGTGTGTGTAATTATGCCTGTACCATGGCCGCAAACATATGTGTGTTACAGGGTATACATGTGTATCTAGCAACATATATACTCTGTTACAGCAGTATGCCATCTATATTAACAACTGTGCACATATGTTAGGCAGGGCTATGGCATCAATGACTAGGGTGGTTTACTGGTACTACTGTAACTATACTTTACATTCATTGCAATGGATGACATCTTTGTTCGTGCATTAGCGTGATATATACCCCTGTGGCGAGGTTGTACATTGTGTCACAAACAGTGTGCCGGGTACTGTTGTATAGTGGTTTGATATATAGAGTGTGCCAGGCACTGTTAGTCAGTTGTGGCCTGAGAACCAATATGTGGTATTGAACGTGTGTATCTTCTGACAGACAAACGGATGGTATATACAGCAGTGAATATATATGTGATATCTGTGGTTATGGGTGTAAAGTGTGCCACAGGACTTGCTCACACATATTGTTCATTTCTCTTTCAGCCTGATGGCCCACCAATGTAACCCTTGTTACACAGCAGTGGAGGAAGAGGAGATCCAGCAAAGCCTGGTGCAGTACTACACACTGCTGTTTTCCAGAAGCAGCCAGCATCAGCATGAGTGGATTGCACTGTGGCAAGATCTTGTTCGTCGGGTAAATGACATAGGCATGCATAACCGGACATATGAGCAGGTACGCCATCACTGCAGTGATTTAATTAGACATGTCCGGCGGCATGTGTCTGATATCCATAGACAACAGCTTGCCACAGGTGGTGGGGTGGCCATTCGTCTCCCCCTCACCAGAATGGAGGAGCTGCTCCTAAGCGTGGTGGCTCCTGGACAACAACAGCAACTGCCACAGACATGTGTTGTCATGGAGGCCGGAGCCACCCAGCATATTCACATGGAGCGTGCAGGTAACATGCCTTATCTGTAGACTACACTTACCTTTATTGTTAGATTATGTTTACGTGAGATGTGTACTCTGTGTTTAGCAGTTGTGCTGCCTAGTGTTATGCAATACTGATATTTGGAATATTATCTGTACACCGGTAACTGTCGACTGTTGTTCTACTGTAGTTTAGAAAACCCACAGTAGCAATGCCACAGTTGTGGCCACTGACGAACTCTCTCATATTCTCGTAGGTCCCTCTGGTGTGACAGCAGGGCAGACGATCCATGCTGGTTAGTGTGGTATAACTGCAATGTTGGTAATGAAATGTGCATGTCATAGGTGAGGTGTAGGCCATGTACACGTAACACACCTATGCATAATGCATGCCGTGCATGTTTGCTGTAAGACGTTGCACAGCTCAGTAATGTCAGTAGCTGCCTCAATGACATGCAATATACAGAGCATCAGACACACTTGTGGCAACACTGTACTGCACATTGGATAGGCATAGTTGCTACAGCTGTACACAACATAACACGTTTATCATACGCAGTACACCTTAACATGCTACATATGGCATTACCACACACCCGCTGTAAGGTCACACTTCAGTATCCCACATGTCATCCACACACACATGATACACCTCAGGGGTAGAGGCCTATCATGGGGATGTGCAACACTCTTCAACACATAACACAGTCATGTTAGGCAATGGTCCGTATTGGGCACGTAGCCACGGCACTGCAGTTCAGATACAACATGCTAGGCGGTGGTCTGTCACACATTAGTAGCCTTGAGTGACCACATGATGCATGATGATGATGGCTCATGGTACTACACCCCATCCAGTTACAGTGACCACAGTACTACACATAGCAGTCATTGCTTTGCACCTCAATGTTGTGTGTGTGCAAACATATGCACCTATACACAATATGCATAGCATGTTGTGTGTGTTCTTACATATGCCAGTATACACAATATGCATAGCAGTCGCCATGTGTACAAAGTGACACATATATGCCTGGAATGCTATTGGATGTATAGGTCACATGACACACATTGGGTATGTGTGGTGTTTAATGTTGCAGTCATGTAGCATGCCATGTCATGGCTGGCACCGACATATCTGTAATATGTCCCACACTCACCATAACCACTGTACAATGGCCATGTTGAGCATTGGGATTCCATCATGTCTACATGCACCACTCATCCTGTGTGTGTACGTAGCATGCATGTGTTACACCTGTGCCCACTATTATCTTCTATGGACACAGACACTGTAATCAGACATGGAAATCTATGTGTCACACAGATAACACATGCAGCCATGGTATGTATACCTGTGAGTGATGGTGCACAGGACATTGCACAGCTGATAATACTTGCACAGCAATGTTGTGTCCATGTACACACTGTGTTCCAGGGTGTAGCCAATCACTGAACAACTACACACATGCATCAAAGCCATGTATACTGTCATTAAATAGGGCCATCTACACTCGCACTGAATGGTCTTGAGCAACACATATTCTACATGCTGACACGTGTGAGGTGACTGTTTGCCTTGTGATACTGTCACCCACCTTCACCCACTATTGAGAATGTGTTGGATTGCTGGTGTGTGTGTGTATATGCTGTAGTGAGGAGTGTATTTGTGTGCATGTGTGCACGTCTGCATGTGTGCATGTGTTCATGTGTGCATGTGTTCATGTGTGCATGTGTGCATGCGTGCATGTGTTCATGAGTTCATGTGTGCATGTGTGCATTTGTTCATGTGTGCATGTGTGCATGTGTGCATATGTGCATGTGTGCATGTGTTCATGTGTGCATGTATGCTAACATCATGTACAGATTGTAAAGTGTGTTTCCTGTCTTCCTCTCACAGGTGCTGAGGTTGGGGTGGCTGAATGCAGCAAGGAACCTGAAGTCACTGCCACAAATAGTGGAGATGATGAGACATGTATTGTGGCACAGGCAGGTTTGACAGGGTCTGTCGTTGGTCCACCAATCGACAGTACACAGTGTTCCACCCCATCTATGTGCAGACTCATACTGCCAATACATCCCTCATCACCAATGGCCTTAGCTGAGGGACAGCATACAGTTGGCATTGACCAGGATAGTGTGGTACCCATGGCATTTGCATCCCCTCACAGCAGCCATACCCAGATTCCTGGAACGGTACCACATAGGTGGATGTCCAGGGTTTCTCATAGGAGCACCGCTGGTCATATGGCAGACATGCCCTCACAGATCTTACAACCTCAAGTATGTTCTGGGCTGTAATGCGGGCACAGGCACATATGGAACGGTACACCAGACAGGGACAAAGGGCGCAGAGGGCCCATTACACCGCTATCAATGACAGCATCCGTGATCTTGCCAGTGCCATCCGGAATTACACTGAGGTCATTGATAGATGTTGGGGGGAGACATTAGATGCCCTCCACAATGTGTTTTCCATGAGCCAGGACTGTGCGGGATGGTTGAGACATCAAGGCGGACGCATGCCAGCAACATCAACAGCTGGCAGTCATCGCGGATGGCCCACAGATCACAGCCGCTCCCGTAGCGGCAGTACCAGTGATTGACCATCCTGACCACGTGCACATGGCTCTGGCCAGTCCCAGCAGGGACATGGGTCCACTCAACATACCTCTGCCTCTGATGATAGTACCCAGTCAGGGTTGGTACCCGATACTGTCTGTAGCACCCCTGCCAGGCACAGGTACCGTGTCCTTGGCCAGAGACAGTGATCTGTACAGCCTGGCAGGTACAGTCTGTGGCTGTCCCACAACCTCCCATATATGGCAGCCACATGGTGGAGCTGTGTGCATGCAGACACACACACATTAACCAAACAACTAGGGCTCACACATACACACGCACATTACATCAACATTGGCTCATGCTGTACTGTTGTCCCTCACACACACACACACACACACACACACACACACACACACACACACACACACACACACACACACACACAGACATGTTGATTGGATGGGTCAATGTCGGGCTCTGGCAAAGCAACAACACACCTTGTGCATATGATGACACCTGTGCCACCTCCTGTCATCTGTAACATTGATGCAGGAACAGGCTAACATGGTGCTGATGCACAGGGTGACATTATAGCAATGTAGCAATATTAGCAAGTTGTCAACAGGAAAGTATAATGATATCCCTGTAGGTATATCTGAGCAGGCATGATGCATCAAAGCTATGATTGTCAATGTAGCATTGTTTACACCAGTGTTAGGTCTGAGTATGTATTGTCCGCCCATGTGCCACTTGGCTGAAGTGTATAGTGTTGCCAGCATGTGTTAGTGAGTGGACAGTACGTGTGTGATGTGTGCAGTACAGATTAGCTGGTGTACATCTGTGAACATGGTGGGTGCGCACTGTCTGCATGTACATGCATAGTGGACACATGGGGCATGTGAAATACCCTGTTTTACACATTGTTAACATCTCATAAGATCTCTCGATGGCCAGTATGCATTCTACTACAGATATGTACTAACATGGGTACATGTGTGTATGACATGGGTTGACACTATGCTGTGGGTGATACTGTTAATATCTGTCAATGTTTTGCATTCTGGTAGTATACACAACCTCAACAGCATGACTATAACAAATCGTTAGATGATGTCCTGACAACTGACACGCAGTTGTAGGGAACTCAGTAACAGTTGGATCCTTCCGGTACTATACTATAACAGTAACTAGTGGTATTGACCGCCACCCGTTCCTGGGACCACACCTGTTTGGCATATAGCCCTCTTAGGTACATGCAAACACACTAGGGATATGTCCATCCACATCTGGAAAAGCATGCATTGGCCTACAATGCATTCTCTGGATGGGACACATATCCTACACAAGGGTATCATACAGACAGATACCTGTTGTCTGACATGCTGTATAGCACTAAGCCGACTATGGCATAGTCATCCACATTTACTATACATACTATCCCGACAGCACCACATAGGTGGTAGCCCCCAACATGCATGTCGGGTACCAACGTGTACATACAGCCACGTGTTATGTCATCTGTCCCTTGGTATCCACATATCCAGAGGTATTGTGGAGTCCCTTGGTGTATCACATAAGACATTAGGGGCCTGAATGCATATCCACAAGGCTGTTGTACACCTATAATGACTGTCCATTATTGCCAGATGTTGTTGTGTATGAACATGTCTGACATATACCCCAGGCATGTACCCTCACTCACACTACTCTATAGTAACTGTCATGGGTGTGTGTAGCACAGATGACCTTGGCCTCAGATCACTACAGTGGCAGGCCTTGTCACATACATACATATGTGACCTACGATCTGAGAAGCAGCGGCACAATCTGTCAAAGGAAACAAATGTATTCATGTAGTATGCAGGCTTCACACCTATGTACTAATTGAGGTCACATGTACATATATTTATTTGCCACAGATACCTGATGTGTGCAATGCACATACTGTTTTAATCCTGATATGTCATACCATTGTAAAAGCAAAACCCACACTGCATTGACCAACAGTGTCACACACACACACACACACACACACTCAGCAATTGCAGGTTTCAAACCCCTACACCTATGTTATGATACTAGAGAGATATGCATTAACACAGTGTGCTATATGCTTTAGTGGGTGGTTTCTTTTCTCCTGCTATATTTGCAAGATGCTGACATCATCAGACTTTCCAAAGAGGAATGTGCCTCTTTTAATGTGTTTTCACAGTCTCCAAGGAGGGCACTCCTCTCAAAGGAAATCACACACATACACACACCCCACACACACACGCACACAGTCAGCAATTGCAGGATTCAAACCCCTACCTAACTATGTCATGATACTAGAGAGATATGCATTAACATGGTGCACTATATGCTTTACTGGGTGGTTTCTTTTCTCCTGCTATATTTGTAGGATGCTGACATCATCAGACTTTCCAAAGAGGAATGCACCTCTTTTATTGTGTTTTCCCAGTCTCCAAAAAGGGCACTCCTCTTAAAATTAATGTATTTTCCCATTCTCCAAAAAGGGTACTCCTCTCAAAGGAAATCACACACATACACACACAGTCTGCAATTGCAGGATTCAAACCCTTATCTAACTATGTTATGATACTTGATAGATACGCATTAACACAGCACACTATATGCTTTACTGGGTGGTTTCTTTTCTCCTGCTATGTTTGTAGGATGCTGACATCATCAGACTTTCCAAAGAGGAATGTACCTCTTTTCAGGTGTTTTCCCAGTCTCCAAAAAGGGCACTCCTCTCAAAGGAAATCACACACATACACACACACCCCCAAACACACACTGTCAGCATTTACAGGATTCAAACCCCTACCTAACTATGTTATGATACTACAGAGATACACATTAACATGGCGCGCTATATGCTTTACTGAGTGTTTTTTTTTCTCCTGCTATATTTATAGGATGCTGACATCATCAGACTTTCCAAAGAGGATTGTACCTCTTTTAATGTGTTTTTCCAGTCTCCAAATAGGACACTCCACTCAAAGAAAATCACACACACACACAGTCAGCAATAGCAGGTTTCAAACCCCTACCTAACTATGTTATGATACTACAGAGATACGCATTAACACGACACGCTATATGCCATACTGGGTGGTATTTTTTCTCCTGCTATATTTGTAGGATGCTGACATCATCAGACTGGACATGGTAATGTGTGTACACTTTGTTTTATGCAATCCCAGGAATGAGCCATGTGGGTCGGCAGGTGTTAACAGCTTGAACAGGACCCCATACTTCTTAGCTTGTGTGATCTATCTGTGGACAAATTGACATTCCTTCATATGACAACACATATTTATGCACATATTGTTGGTTTTGTGGATATGACATGTGTCTGAGATGTTGATAAAGGGCTATTCAAAGTCTATGTGGGACATGTGTAGCTCTGTTCAGTGATGTATGTCCTGTGTGGCTGCCTTGCAAACAGTCTAGCATGTTTGAGAACCATGATCTGCACATGAACATACCACAGTTGGTAGGGTTGTGTGGTTGTCAGCTTCCAATAGCTCTGTTTATGACTTCAACCATGATGGACTCCATGGCCTTGCAGATCAGACTTCATAGGCTTACTGGACTATACTTCCCATGGTGTGTTGTGCACCAGCACTTGTGGGGAGTGCCATATGTTGCTGTAACACATTCAACGGTTCCAGATCCTGTGGAGAGGGTGAGGCTCAACAGACTGTTCAGGTGCAGGGTCTGTTTGTTCTGTAGTTCACTCATGACACATATAGGGAAACAATGTAATCCAATTGCTGCTATGCTTTTGGCTTTGGGGGGAGCTGTTCAACCATTCTAAATGTGATATCTCCTGGTATGATGATAGGGACTTTCATCAGTGGGAGGTGGGTTTGTATATATGGGCCTGTCTGACAGGATGTCGGCATTGTCAGTCAGGTACAGTTGGCCCTGACTCAGGACATATATGAGTGTACATTGCTATTTATGACATAGCTGAAGGAGGTGTCATGATTCAGTCTGGACTCCTTCGCAGCTACTCTTTCCAAAACACTGACAAACCTGAGCACTAATCTCTGTTATACTATTTTACACACTTAACACCCTACTGATCCTTTGTGATCAGTCTTCAGAGTATGTCATCATAATATCCTGGCATGTCCAGGGGTCGGTTTCATGCGTAGTCTCCAGTCCAGCTGGTGAATATTGTGATTTTGACACAATGTCACAACTGCCTCATGTACACAGACAACCCTCTCCTCCTCCCAACAAACTCAGATATATGTGAGAGATGCAACTATATAGACATACAGGGAGCTGAGCTCTCTCGAGCCATGACTGGCACAGTCTATCAGGTGGTGAAGGTAACCACACACACCACATATCAGTCTCACATAAACCTATAGCGACAGCAATCAAACTACATTATCACACATAAACATAATCGGAGGCTCTAAATAAACTCTGCCTAAGCAGCAGAGACCTCCAAAGCAGACACACAAACAACTGCTACCCCACTACAATACCCACATATCACATAGTTCACAATGTCAGTGTGCCACACAGTCACTGCCCTTCGGGCTAAACAACACACCTAATACACTTGTAATAGGTGACACTTATTGTCAGACACACTGACATCCCACTCACCAGGCCGAACAAGGGGATGGTCACTTTGAGCTGTCTGTCAGGTGCCAGGATCCGCCACATAACACATGCACTCAGGTCACTCCAAAGTACAGAAATGGCTCCATCATTGTCCATGCTGGAGCATAAAACCTCAGACATTCCTCCCTGGACCACATGACATGATACATAGAGGAACTCTCTGATCATGTAGCCCAGGCCAGTATGACCCTGACCTTGTGTAGCATCTTACACTCACCAAGTATGATGTCACAGTATACAGACAAACTGATCACGTTTAACAGTTGGCTAACATATTGGTGTCATTCAAAGGGGATCCAGTGTCTGTCAGCCTGGGGTGACATGCTCAACATGCCACATAGCTTCGCTACGGACAGCTTGCACCTGTCACCCTTGGACTTTCGAATACTGGCTAAGGCTCCTGCTACCACCATAGTGCCTTTTTAAGCGGGGCTCAAAAGATAAACCAACCTCCATAGACATTACAGAGTAAAAGAAACTAAGGGTAATGCTGCTCAACACCAGATGTGCTACCCTCAAAATGCGCCCACTCAGAACTCTCCTCAGTATGGAGAATAGCGATATCTGTGCAGTAACAGACACCTGGTTCAGGCTCCCAAATGCACACCAGCACTACCAGGTTATACTTCATACCACGCTTTCTGACCACAAGACTCGGAACGGCCAACACAAATAGGGGAAGTATCCATATACATCACAGATACACACACCTCTGGGTTAGTAGCACTACACGAAGCATCGCAAACCATACATATGCAACTAACATTGTGCAAAACTGCCTTTCAGTTTGTTGCCTGCTACAGACCACCCTCCAAAACTCAGGAACCACACTTGGCTCTCCTGGGAACACTGGAGAATATGAAGGTCGCCCCAAACACCATTATATTGGGTGACTTCAAATACCCAAACATTGACTGGGGATACTAGTCAAGCCCCAACACCCTCACCTAACAGTTGCTACTATTTGTAAAGACAAATGCTATGGCACAACCGGTCACCACACCCACAAGAGGGGAAAACATATTGGACCTGATCATCACCAACATGGGGACTCTATGTTCCATACCAGAGGTATACCCCTCATTGGTAAGGTCAGACCATACATTTGTCTCACTGGACATCCATATCCCGTCCCCACCCCCATCCTGGGTAATCTTGGTGAACTTCTCAAAAGCAAACATCACACTTCTCCAAACCAAGGTGGCATCCTTCAGAGACCCTGGGACAGTGGTAAATACGGCTCAGACTGCTGAATCCTTTACATACACATTCTATGCACACCTAGTGGACTGCATGAATTGTGCAATCCCAAATAACAACAAGACTCACTCCTCCAATGGCAGGTGACCTGTCTGGTAGACCCTGGCAATTAATAAGCTATACAACGAAAGGAGGAAGCTACTACATGATAGAGCACAATCCCAGACAGGGAAGGCATCTGTGATCTGTATTAGCAGACAGCTTTGATCACTCATGAATTTATCTGAGGCCCGCATCTAATGGACAATTGCACCAGACATTTAGGACAATCACAAGGCCTTCTTCAGTTATGTCAGGAACCTGGGTGGACACTCACTGATATGCTGTGAGTTATTGCATACTGACTAAACATACTCTGAACCCACAGACATTGCCAACATCCTGGCAAACAGGTTCAGTGCAGATGTCTCCCCCCATCCCCCCCCTAAGGAGCAACTGTCCATCCCAACAGAGTGTAACCTCCCTGACATCACAAATGAACAGGTGAGTGCTGCCCTCCGCAAAGCAAACAACACAGCATCAATGGGACCAGATGGTGTCCCGGCCTGCATCTTACACGAGCTTCATGACAGACGTAACCCTCACATTAAGTCACTATTCAATATCAGAGTTACTACAGGATATGTACCCAAGGAATGGCATACAGCGACAGTGGTCCCACTCCACAGAGTTGGTGTCACAACGGACCACAGACAATATCGCCCTATAAGCCTAACTAGCCTGTTCTGCAAAGCTATGGAGTGCATTGTCATGGAACTCATACACATAGACATCGGGAAACTACAGACACTGGGTCCTACACATTTCAGCATTGTTGTTGGCAGATCTTGCCTCTTGAACCTGTTCGTATTCTTTAAACAGTTACCAGGTCCATCGACGTAGGGACGGTTGTCCACACAGCCTACCTGGACCTTGCAAAACCCTTCAACACAATACCCCACTTGGCCATTATATATAGGCTCACCAGCGTCTATATTGACACATATCTCACACAATGGATTGCTACCTGGATCAGGGATAGCACCCACATGGTCAGTATTGCAGGTGCCATGTCTGACTATACACCAGTTACACATGGCATCCCGCAAGGCTCAGTCCTGGGACCTCTCTTGTTCAGTATATATTTGTCTGATGTACAGGCTAACACAGGAGGAATATGGCTGACCATGTTCGCAGATGACTGCAAACTGGGTGCCATAATCAACTCTCCAGCTGGCACATGCATACTCAAACAGGGTCTCACAAAGATGAATGACTGCTGCCTGAGCCATGGCCTACAGCAAAATGCCATTAGTTGCATAGTCATCCCCTTTGGGATTAACAACATGCCCACACATTACCACATAGGTAGTAATCAATAACATACAGTAGGAGTTGTTAGGGGTTTGGGGACACGACTTGTTCATACTCTCACCTTTGACAATCACGTTGCCAAAGTGGTTAGACAGACCTTCTATATAGGCCACCTTATCCCATATGGTTTCACATCTAGATCAAGTGAGGTCATTGTGCCCCTATACTCATCGCGACCGTGCTTGGTTACAATGCCATATTTGGGATGTACCTTACCCGACACCTGCAGCAACTGTAATGGCCACAAAAGTTCCTCAACAAGCAGATCTAGGGACTCACACTGATGCCCTGCACAGTTTGGATACAGTAACTCCAGCTCTACACAGTCGCTTACCGCCTACTTGGATGTGATGTGTGCCTGTCGTTTAAGGAAATATCCAACCCTGAATTAATGGACATGCTCCACCTCAGGATATCCGAATCCCTTGGAGATATACACTCCAGGGACATATACCTCAGCACAGATGTTAATAGGACATCCTGGAGGTACTGATTCTTATCCCAGATGCTCCACTCACTCCGGACTGTAATCCCAGTTTCGCATAGGCAGAGCCACCCACTGACCACCTACAGGAGACATCTTGACCAGTGGACAGGTGATCGTATGTTTACCCCTGGGATATCTTCTGGGTCCCTGCTAGACAGAGGCACAATAGACTAAATGTAAATGGGCTATCTTGTGTGACCTACTATTCACAGGCACAGTGTACTAATCTGACAGGGTTGCGAAAGCCAAACACACTCTGGCTAGGCTTGTACATGCCCTAGGGCAGATAGCCTAGTATCAACCTCTGAACCTATGATAATGTTTGGGATGCACAATGTTTATTGATGATACTGATTACAGGATTTTATCGTCTTTGCTTTCCCACTTTCTATGAACAACTTAGGTATCTGCAGAACATATCTGATTATGACAGGGCTCCACTATATTATATATGTGTCTGTTGTCATATAACTGTGTGCACAGGGTGGATTGCTGAATAGTGAGAGGTTCCTGGGTTAACACATGCAACTGCCAGATATGTGTGGCCCACTGCTGTACTCAGACATTGCCTAAGTGTGTGAGCATGCCCAGTTCAGACTTTCAGTGTTTTGTTGCCTGACATTTGTCTCATTTATTCGTGTGTGAGCATGCCCAGTGTGACCTTTCAGTATGTTGCTGTCTGAGGTCCACTACATTTGTTGATGTGTGTGAACATGACCAATATTAACATTTATACTGTATGTGTTGAAAGTCAGGTTCTATTCTTACTGCAGGACTCACCTTTGTGTCATAACTCGACAGGGATTACGCTGTGCCTGCAGGGTTTCCATGAGATACTTTGCATAGACTTATCAACATTTCTTCATACAGGCTGACCACTGCAATACTGTCATGGTTTAGGGGTTCAGTACTATGACTATAGTGCACAGTATCATGGGTTCAAGGCCCATCACTGCTTTATATTTTCATACTGAGCAGACCAGACTGCTTAAGGGCCAGTAGAGCAAATATGAGCATGTTGGCTTTTGTTCAGCTATGCCCTACTTAGACCAAGCTTGTCCGACATTGCTCAATATTAACCAACATTGCTGGACGTTGTCCAATATTATTCAACATTGACCACAGTTGTGCTGGTTGGTGTGTGTGATTTTGTTTACATATACTACATGGTGGTAAATGCTGTTTAGCACTGCTTTATATTGCTTAACACATGACAATCATGCCTCAGGTGGTGCCGCTGGGCTGCCTATGTCGGATGCACATACTACACTCCCTATGCATGTTTGAAAGCAGGTAGTGTCAACTTAGGCATCCCTTTTACTATATGTGTGAGTCAGAGAGAGGTATCATTTCCAGGGTTCCTACTGAGCCAGTGTATGTGCTATGCGTTGCCTCTTTGCCAAGGCCAAAGCATACTAGGCACGCCTCCTTCTGCCTACTGGGACAGGCTCAGGTTGTTCTTCCTCTGAGTCATGCTCTGCCTGTGATGGCCTTGGCAATGGTGGGGGGCTGTTTGGCCCGGGCCTATGCTGGTCCTGCTGCAGCTGTTTTCGCATAGCACATACCATGACAATTTGGGTACATGTAGCTGGTGAGTACTGCAAGACTCCACCAGAAGTGTCCAGGCACCGGAACCGTGACTTGAGCAACCCAAACACACGCTCAACTACATTTCGTGTTTGTGCGTGTGCCTCATTATGGCGTTCCTGTTCAGGTGTGTGTGTGTGTTTCTGATGGGTGTCATCAGCCACGGCTCCAGTGCATAGCCAGCACCCCCACTAGGTGACCATGTGAGATGTCCCCGTTGGAAAATGCCTGGTACAGCTGCGTCAGATGCCAGATATGGGAATCATGGTAGCTTCCAGGGCAGCCAGCACACACATTCAGTATTATGCCCTGGGCATCACACATGACCTGGCAGTTGATGGTGGGGAAGCCCTTGTGGTTGAAGTAGACCCTACCCCGCTCACCAGCTGGTGCTTTGATGCGTATGTGCGTGCAGTCTATTGCACCCACTACCTCAGGGTATTCTGCTATTTGCTGGAAGAGACGCATATTGCTGGCCAATACCTCATGGGAATTGGGGAAATATACATGATCACCGACATGTGCTGACATGGCATTCAGGAACTGGTGCAGTACCCTGGATGCTGATGCTTGTGATATCCCCATCATATCACCAGTTGGTCTCTGGAAGGTACCTGTTGCTAATATTCTTAGGCCAACACATACCTTGGTTTCCACTGGGATGGGTTCCCCTCTGTTGGTTCTGTGTGTGAGGCATGGCCTGCACAGCTCAACAATTTACTGCAAGAGGTCTCTGTCCACTCTATAGCACTCCACTATCTCCAGCTCATGTAGCCCCTGGTAGGTTACCCTGGGCCTGTACACACTTCTCCGTCTCCTCACTGTGGGTTGTCCAGCAGCATTTGCATTGTCACCACCCTCAGCATGTTGCATATGTTGCCTTATAAAACCAATGGCAGCCCCTAACATTTCTTTGTCTCAGTAAAGCTTTTCCAGTTTTCACTTCTATTAGCTTACTACAGTGTTGCAGTGTCTCTTGAGAGAAACATAATGGACTGTTGTTTGCAGAGATTTAAGTGCTGGGCTGAGCTGGGCTAGTGTACTGCCTGTGTAATTGCCTGATTCTGATTGTTTTCACCTGCTAGCTCTGCTAGTACTCCCTGGTAACCTCCTACTATTTGTTGTGCTTCCTTTTTCCTTTCTGTTTCCTCGGGGGGGCAGCACCGCGCACACAAGCGCAAACATGCTCACACCAGCTCACACGTGCGTGCACATGCTTACACTGACTAAAACTTGCTTATTCTTGTTAAAACGCACGCACACCGGTGCAAATGCGCTTACAACTCTTTACACAGCCTTATACATGCTTACTCTGACTTAAACGCGTGCACACACACTTACACGCGTGCACACTGTCTTACTCGGGTTTACAGGTGCGCACACGCGCACATACACGCTCAGTAAGAAACTTTGGTATTATCCACGGCATTCACCTTTAATTTCTTGCCTTTACCTAGCCTACCTTTTGACACACCTCTTTCAATAATGTGTAAATGACAGCTGACACATGCCACTCTGCTCCAATGAGCTTCATTTCTTTCATACATACCCCCCTCGTGATGTCACCTATCTTCTACTCTGTTACTCCCCTTATCCTACTCCTACACTCCACTGACTGTGCTCATTTGCTATGTAAACTTGTGATTCACTATCCTAACCCTCATTTGCATAGGATAGGTTGGGCTGAGGACAGTGTGGTCATTGTTTCTGTTATTTTTCTCACAGACCTCAGAGGTGTACAAAGAAGGTTACTATAGTTTGTAAAGGGGCAGTGTACTGTCTAGGAGCAACAAAGTAGAATACATTAATGTGACTGTTATTTTTTCCACTTTCCTCAAAATCACACTTCAGATATGTATGCAGGTAGCTGCCTTTGACAGTTTGGGTTGAGGAATGAGGAGGCACTTATGTATATGTATGTTAGCAGTCATTTGAAATACATGACTGTAGAAATGTGAACCTCTGCTTTCATCCCAGTGGAACACCAGAAAGGGATGCATAGGCAGCCTTTTGAGTGGTTTAGGGAGGCAGGCAGTTCTAAGATAAGACCTGTGTATCCGGACAACAACTGGCTTGTTTATTGTGAGTTACTGTTTTGTCATCTTTGAACATTAAGCCTTTGGAACAACTTATGTCTCCATGGAAATAAAAAAAAAGGCAAATTATTTTCTTGCTAGTGATTTTGTTTAGGCCACCATTGGCTCTTACATGAAGATCAGCTCTTTAGACTAATACAGTTTGAAACATACTCACCTGTAGCACTAAAACTATTTGAAAAAAACATGCAGCAACAACTTTTGATGTTACTTAAAAATGATCCAGCTCTCCTAAATGCTTCAACTGATTTATGCCATCCTAAATATGACTTGTCTAATCTTACCCCCACACTTTGGCAATCTCTTCCCACCTATCTGAAGAAACACACCTCATTCTCCAACTTCCATCAACAATTAAAAAGACTACCTCTTCAAATAATACCATTGCACATGACTCCAAAAGGGACATATCACCTAGCCACCTATCTATTCTGCTCTCTCCTCCAAGATAGCTATGTACTTTGCAATTAGTGAAATTACTATTTAAACTAATATGGGAAATGCCCACAGCCTCTTCAACTGTTAAAACATGAGTGTCTTCTTTTTTTACTTTTGTGTTTTCTTGGTAGTCATAACTTTAACTATCACACTAGTGTTAGTATATTTTAATAATGTTTGTTGTATAATCTTTAAACTCTATGTTTTTAATTGTGAACTAATTCGACCGGGCTGTGTTTGTAAAAGGTCAAATTCTGAGCATTGTACTACTCCAGTAAATAAGCATAAATTAAAAATAAAAAAACATTTCTCTTTAAATGAATAGATGAGCAAAGCTTCAAGTAGTAAGAAGTAAAATATTGAATTGCTGTGCATACTGCATCTGAAAAGCAAATGCACCACTTATATTTTATAGTAAATCATGTAACTGCATATCCTCTCTGATCACCTGTAAACACGTACATACAGAAATTTAGTCTCTTCCTGATCTGTGTTGTGTTTTATGAAATCAATGTAAACTTTTTAGTTTTTTCCCCATCACTGCAATTACCAGAGGCAGTGAAACTAACAGTTCTGAAAGGAACAAACACTTATGACAATGAGAATCCCTCAGACTCTACTTTTACAGTCACTGAACTGTCTTTTTGATATAAATGATATGCTACTAATTTGGTGACAGTGATTTTTTCTTTGAATCTTTTAACCTACTTTTTATGAATGACTTGCAGAGCCTGTTTAACTAAGCTACAGTTGCGATCTTCACTAACAATTATTTTCCCATTACTAGTCTGCTGTTTTGTAAATGGCTTGTCAAACTTGTTCGGTGAGCTAATTACTTATACTTAATAAACCTTCCTTCTGCATCATACTGCAGCATAATATACACTCAGCTATTTCCACTTCCCGTTACACCTATTTTCCTCAAAAAAATTATCAGGAAATACTTCCTTTGATGTTTTCTGGTAAGTGGTGCTAACACTGCCCTGGGGAGCAATAGTTCTATTTTAAAATACTGGGAGACACAATTCCATTAAAGTAAATCTCTCCAGTCATAAGAGAGAATATACAAGTCTTAAAATTGTGGTTTATTTGCAAGTACTATAACTTGAACATTCTTTGTCAGTTTATGGATTAGAGAACCATAACAATCACCATCTGTTAAAATTTGCAGACAATCTAATTATGAAGTCTACCTGAAATACAATTTCAGATCTTCATTTGAAAAGGCATTCTAAATGGGATAAGAGGGCCAGAACCATAATGCAAGAGGAGATGCACCCCCCCACACACACTCACACTTTTCACAGTCTCATGGATTGTGCAAATAAGGAAACAAACTTAATCTCATTAAAAATCGTATTTATTTATTTACCAGGAAAGTCTGACTTGGAACAAAGCCAATTTTCAGCAGAGGCTCAGGGAGAAACACTCCAGATGCATGTCTTTATAATGTGGGAAGAAACCAGAGAAAACCCATATGAACGAAGAAAGGACATGCAGACTCCACACAGAAGGCACCCCAGCCAAGAATCAAACCAGAGAATCTGTTGCTGTGAGGTGACAATGCTACCGCTGCTCCACTGTGCCATCCACTTGTTTCTTTATTTTCTGCTATGGTAGTCGAACAAGTGTTTTCAGATCTGAATAAAAAGGAAACGTGCACCAAGTGTCCTGCCTGGATCTATATCTTACTGGCTGCCTGGGTTGCACAGAGCTGATATTTGCTGCCAGCTAGGGATGCAAATGCATTGTGGGTGCCATGGTTAATGGTGGTGCTCATTCACTTCTTTACAGAAAAAAAATGCAGGTACATTTACTGGGGAGATAGTGAAGCTAAAGCAAACGCTCCCCCAGCAGTAGGAGCAGCAGTAGCCTGTTCCAGTAATCATCATTAAAGGTTAATTGTGATGCCACCCTTAATTGTCAGTAACATCAAGCTTATTACTTACTGGGAAGAATGTATTTGTTAGTGGAGAATGTTTGTTAGGGATGGGTAACATCTTAATCTGTATAGTGCCACTTACATGGCAAGTAAAAATTATGGAAAATATTGTTTTTTATATGATGAAACACTAAACAAGATAAAAGTGGCAGACTGTTAGGCAGAGCTATAAAATGTTCACTTTGCAATGCAAGAAGCCTGAGTAACACATTTGACAAACTTAGTGGCCTAATAGCTAAAGACATTTTTCAGATTATTGACTAGAGGATTATGATATAAAATCATGGTGCTGACTGTATTATCATTTAACAGACTTCATCAGCTATGAATGCCTAAGAGTTCATTTTAATGGTGGAGTGACTTTGAGTCCAAAAAAGTTAGCATTCATGTTTTGTTAAAGTTGTAATACTTTATGAAACTTTGCTTTTTAAAATCTTGGATCCTAATCACAATAATAATAATTTGCCAGTTTTAAGCTATCATAATATGACTAGTATGGAGCAATTTACTTGATACATTTATCAAATTGCTTTAGAATAATAAAAATATTTTACTTTTGAGTGACTTTAATTACCAGGGGATGAAGTGTCAACTAACTCATGTTTTGAAAAACAATTTGTTAATAATATAGTTTTTTTTATGGTCTAACACAATTGGTTACTAGTAATATGTGAGGTAATTAATATTTTAGATCTAATTGTGACTAATATTCCAGATAAAAAGTAACATGTCCCCTGCATTGTTCTGACCATAATACAATCAATTTTCAGATGAAGCTAAATATAAGCAGATCCTTTCATGGTAAAACTTATATCAAACTGATTATTGTAGACGTTTTACTCAAATTTCTAACACAAAACTGTTCTTCTCTATTAAATCTGAGCATTTCAGCATGGACACTCTACTTTGGAGAAACTATTGAGTAGCTGTTTTAATGACTCTGTTCATTTGGAAAATGTTAACAAGTCCAGAATGTATGTGTATTACATTCACAATATTTCAGAACTGTGCTTTTTGGTGGTACAATGTTGTGGCTACAATGCCATGCTTTCAAGTAGCTGAAGATATGGAGTCAGATTCAGGCAACTAAAACGTAGTTCTATATTGATTACTATACTATAAAGGCTCATTACTATTCAAAAATGAGCACCCTGATTGGACAGCCCAACCAGCATGTCCATTGCAAAGCGAGCATATACCAACAGAGGAAAGTCCAGCCGCTGAAGTACCATTGAGCAGCTAGACTTTTTGATGAGGGACCGAGCAAAACAAAAGAAAAATCAGGTACATTTTGCAAAACAAAACAAACATAAATCTACCTGTTGTTCCTTATATTTTTGTACTGTTTCTTTTGTTATTTTTTATTTTTTTAACTGTTAAAAAATAACATTAACAGAGATTCTCTGTTCTTCGTCACTTCTCCTGCAATGATGTCCTTTGCAAGTGTGGGAACTTAAGTCCCATATGGATGGACAGTATATCAGTCTAAGCAAGAGAACAGAGAAGAACACTGAAGTACCCTTTATATGAATACATTATTTAAGAAAGTTAAGCAATTTCATTTGTAAATAATGTAATTGTATAATAGCAATAATCCACTCCTGTTTGTCAGTACATCAGGATTTACCCACAGTTGGCTTTGTTTAATCACTTGACCTTTGCTCTCTTAAACAAACCACATTGAAAATGTGATATACCCATCTACAGTTGTGGATTATTGCTTAAATGTAGGCTCACTTCATCTAATATGCATCTAATCTAAATCTACCATACAATATATAAATATAGAGAAACCCACAGACTGTTTAAAAAAATAATGATCTAATATATGAATTACCTAAACCTATGCTAAAATATCTAAACAGAGAGAAACTCTCACACACACACACACACACACACACACACACACACACACACACACACACACACACACACACACACACACACTCACTCTGACCCATAAAAATCCTTAATCCTATTCTCCTTACATAATCTCACCCATAATCCTAATCCACAAACACACACACATTCCCATGCTTCACAGCATTTATGTTGACAAAATGAGTGTTGAACAACGTAAACTGCTACTATATATATATATATTTATATATATATATATATATATATATATGGGTCCACTTTATAATTTCGAAATACTGAAATCTTGAATTTCAGTATTTCAAAACCATAAAGCCAAAAACCCAACCACAACTCACAAATTCGAAAACACACAACCGCGAAATTCAAAATCCCGTAATTATGCTACACATACAGTACACACATGTACATACACAAAACTCCTCTCCACAATCAAACTCATCTAAACTACATATAAGCAGGGGGGCAAGCCCACCTGCACCCCCCCATGTGGGGGTGCGCCCCCCACACCCCCCTACTTATTTATTCGAACTCCGAGATCACACAAACAGAAACACAAACTATCCTCACACACACACATCTTACAGCCCCTCAAACACACACATAACAGTCACAACACACACTTACACACCATAAACCCCCTAACCAACATACTTACACACACAAACATACCAAAATTAAACCTAACATCGACATACCGTACCACCGGTAGCAGAAATTCAAAATATCCATGCTTCAGTATTTTGAATTTCAAGCTTCTGCCGGTTTCGGAAATCTGAATATGCGGCTTTGTAAGTTCAAAATACTGAAATTCGAGATTTCAGTATTTCAAATTTACAAAGTGAACCCATATATATATATATATATATATATCTATAGATATATATATATAGAGAGAGAGAGAGAGAGAGAGAGAGAAAATTGAGCTATATATCTATATCTATATATATATATATATATATATATATATATATATATATATATATATATATATATATATATATTTATAGGGCACCCTGTGGTTTGTAGAATGCCATTTCTTTGACAAACACAGGGGGGTATGGTTTAATGCTGACAGCATAGATGACCAAGTGGTGGAAATGTTGGTGGTGTGTAATGCTGAGGCAGTTAAGTGGGATTGATGAGCCAAGAGAGTTTATGTGAGTTAGAGTTAGCGTAGGGGATGAATGGAGGATAGGTATTATATGTTTCTGTGTGAGTCTGTGCATTTTTGGGTTAGGGTCAGAGTTAGGTTAGGGAATAGATATAGTGTTGTTTGTGTGTCTTAGTGTGTCTTTTGCAGTGGCAGTGATACAGGAAGGTTTTTATGAAGGTAAAGTGTAGGGTTAGGGTTGAGGGAAGGTGCATCATTAGGATTAGAGTTAGCAGACATTACTAAAGTGAAGGGGGGGCAGATTCCTTTTCTTTTCTAAGTGATACCCTTTAAGAGTTGTCAGTCTAGTACCCCCACCCTACTGAAAATGATTGGGTAGATTATAAGTGATGTATAATGTTTACAGCTGGAAGTGTGTCAGTATGATTTGTGATGTAAGTGCTTGCAACTAGGACTGTATCAGTGTGGTTTATTTTCACTTATATAAACGTATGATTACTTATGCCGTAAGTGATGGTTTAATAAAGATGGGCAGGAATTGAATAATTTATGTAATGTTGCTTAGGTTATATGATATATAGAAATTGGTTTACAAAATTTCAAATGTCAAAACACATTTTGCACATAAATACCAAAAAAATTCAGAATTCCTAAATACTAATTAGGTAAACATGTCGAAAACATGTCAATTTGAAATGACTGAATGAATGGCCTTTTTATCTTATTGTACCTCTGTCTCCCCTGCCATATATTTATATCTCTGATGTTTTCCTTTTTTCCATCCTCTAACTTTTTTTCATATTATTTCTGAAAAAGGTCATAAGAGAAAATATCAGCTCAAATAATTATTTTCTATTTGCACTGAATATGTGTACCTTACTTCATCTTGAATTACATAGTTTCATTCCGTAGTTTCTCCATTAATTTTTCAGACACAGAACTCAGGGTCATTAGTCTTTTGTTGTCTGCTCATCCTTTTTCACTTACTGCAATTGACAGATGCCATGTTAGCTATTTTTCCATCACCAAACCCATGAAGTACCTCTAAGAGTAGATTAATGGTTCGCCTTGGTAAAAAACCCAGTAAGTATACTTGTTAACCTCTGCTATCTCTGAAAAAAACAAAAAAAAACAAAAAAATCTTGCTTTTTTCCCACTTTTCTGAGATTTAAAAAAGTTCAGTTACAGGCTTGCTGTTCTTGAACTGTTTGTAAGTTTCTGTGAGGCCATTTTTTGCTTGGGCTAAAGGAAAGTCTCTCTGTTGATCAGTGGCAGTGAAAAACATTGAGCAGCCTGCCTGCCCCTGTGGGAGTGGTTACTGACTTGAAACTGCAGTTTTATTGGCCATTTTGGGTAAATTCCAAAACTCCTTCATCTTCCTCTCTTAAAACCCTCTTTTGTGCGGTTTTGTGCGGTTTTGAGCATAGCGCAACAGCGGGCAGCGCCGCCTAATTGGGTTTAAAGTATTCCTGGCTCCACAAAGTCTGCTCTTCACTTTTTCCCTTAGAACTGCTCTATCTCTCAATTTAAAAACCATATTCTCATTCTAAGGCCCTTCACTGGTCCACTTAAGTAATCCTACAAGTTAGCACTATTAAACCATAAGCACTACTTACTCTTATACTCTCTACGATTACCCTGCCCTCCATTGGTCCGTCTTAAATTCAGTTTCCCTATTACTCTAGCATGTCCAAAGGTCAGTCAATGGTTTCCTCTCCAGTCCAGCTGGTGAATCAGGGAATTTTGAGGCAATGTTACAACTGTCTCATGTACACGGACAACCCTCTCCTCCTCCAAACAGGTTCAAATATATGTGAGAGATGCAACTATTTAGCCAAACTGGAGGCTGAGCTCTCTTATCTCAAAACTGGTGTAACCAGTCAGGAGGAGAAGGTAACCTCACACAACACAATTCCAGTATCACATAGTCCCACCACATCAACGAACCAAACACATAAATACACAAAAACATACTCGGAGGCTCTAAATAAAAATCTACCTAAGCAACAGAGACCTCCAAAGCAGACATCCAAGCAAACGCTACCTCAAAACAAAACACACACAACACATAACCCACAAAGTCAGTGTGCCAAGCAGCCACAGTTCTTAAGGCTGAATAACACACCTGATACTCTTGTTATAGGTGACTATTGTCAGACACACTGACGTCCCGCTCACCAGGCTGAATAAAGAGAAGGTCACAGTGAGCTGCCTGTCGGGTGCTAGGATCCGACAAATAACGCAAGCACTCAGGTCACTCCAAAGCAAATACAAATATGACTCAGTCATTGTACATGCTGGTGTGAATGACCTGAGACGTACCTCCCTGGACCACATGAAAAGAGACATAGAGGAGCTCTCTGATCATGTAGCCCAGGCTGGTATGACCCTGACCTTGAGCAGCATCTTACCCTCACCTAGAATGATGCCACAGTACAAAGACAAAATGATCGATTTTAACAATTGGCTAAAATTTTGGTGTCATTCAAAGGGGATCCAGTGTCTGTCAGCCTGGGATGACATGCTCGACAAGCCACGTTGCTTCACTAGGGATGGCTTGCACCTGTCACCACTGGGCTTTCGGATATTGGCAAAGGCTCTTGCCACCCCCATAGTGTCTTTTTTAAGCAAGGCTCAAAAGTCAAACCCACCCCCATAGACAGCACAAGGAACAAGAAACTAAGGGTAATGCTGCTAAACGCCAGAAGTCTTAACCTCAAGATGCACGCACTCGAAGCTCTCCTCAGTATGGAGAACATCGATATCTGTGCAGTAACAGAAACCTGGTTCAAGGCTCCAGAGAGCACCCCAGCACTACCAGGCTATATCTCATATCATGCTTTTCGACCCCAAAACCCGGACTGAACCACAAAAGGAGGGGGAGTTTCCATATTTATCAAGGATATCCACACCTCCAGGTTAGTGGCATTGCACGAAGTATCGGAGACCATCCATGTGCAACTAACAGTGGGCAAGACTGCTTTTCAGTTTATAGCCTCTTACAGACCACCCTCTCAAAGTCAGGAATCTCATTCGGCTTTCCTGAAAACATTGGAGAACATGAAGATCTCTCCGAACACCATTATATTGGGCGACTTCAACTGCCCAAACATTGACTGGAAGCACTACTCAAGCCCCAGCACGTTAGCCCAAAGATTCCTGGAAATTATAAACTCAAATGCTATGGAACAACTAGTCACCACTCCCACAAGAGGGGACAACATACTAGACCTGATCATTACCAACATGGGGACTCTATGCTCCACACCAGAAGTATATCCCTCATTGGTAAGATCAGACCATAAATTAATTTCACTGGATGTCCACATCCCGACCCCACCCCCAGCCCAGAAAACCACAGTGAAAAACTTCTCGAAAGCGAACTTCTCACTTCTCAAAACCGAAGTGGAATCCTTCAAGGCCCCAGGGCCAGTGGAAACTACAGCCCAAACTGCAGAATCCTATATAAATGCATTCTACGGACATCTCCAGGAATGCATGGATCATGCTATCCCAAACAAAACCAAGACCCAATCATCCAAAGGCAGGCGTCCAGTCTGGTGGACCCCTGCCATAAATAAACTGTACAACAGAAGGAGGAAGCTACTACATGATAGAGCAAAATCCCTAATAGGGAGGCATCTCTGATCAGTACTAGCAAAAATTACGATCCTCATAAAATCCTCCTAGGCCAGCTTCGAGAGAAAAATTGCACAGGACACCAAAGACAATCATAAGGCTTTTTCAGTTATGTTAGCAACCTGGGATGCAACTCCCAGACTTGTTCTGAGTTGATTCTAAACGACAAAAATACACTGAACCCACAGACATCACCAATATCCTGGCAGACAGGTTCAGTGCAAACTTCTCCACCCCTCCCCCAAAAGAGCAAGTATCTATCCCAGCAGAGGGCTGCCTCCCAAACATCTCAGATGCTCAGGTGAAGGCTGCCCTCTCCAAAGCAAAAACACTGCTTCCATGGGACCAGATGGCATCCCAGGTTGCGTCCTACATGAACTACAAGAGGAACTAATCCCTCAAATAAAACAGCTATACAATCTCAGCCTCACTACAGGATATGTGCCCACAGAATGGCGTACAGCAACAGTGGTCCCACTCCACAAAGGTGGAGCCTCTACGGACCCTGGAAACTATCGCCCCATAAGCCTGACTAGCTTAGTCTGCAAGGCTATGGAGAGGATCATCATGGAGCTCATAAACAAAGACATTGGGGACCTACAGACACTAGATCCTACCCAGTTCAGCTTTGTCAAGGGCAGATCCTGCCTTTTGAACCTAGTTGACTTCTTTGAAACAGTCACCAAAGCCATAGATGAAGGGAAGGTAGTCCACACAGCCTATCTGGACCTTGCAAAGGCATTTGACACAATACCCCACTCAGGCATCATAGATAAGCTATCCAGCTTAAATATAAACCCCTATGTCACAAGATGGGTCGCAAACTGGCTCAAAGACAGAACCCACAGAGTGAGAGTTGCTGGAGCCATGTCATACTCGAAACCGGTCACAAGTGGCGTCCCACAGGGTTCTGTCCTGGGACCACTCTTGTCCGGTATATACTTTTCTGAGGTACAGGCAAACGTGGGAGGACTATGGCTCACCAAGTTCGCAGACGACTGCAAACTGGGCGCCATAATCAACTCTCCAGCTGACACAAACATCCTTCAAAAAGGTCTCACAGAGACAGATAACTGGTGCCAGCACCATGGTTTAAAGCTAAATGCCAAAAAATGTATAGTCATACCCTTTGGCAAAAACAATGTGCCCACAAATTACCATATAGGTGGAAACCCATTAAGTACAAAGAAAGTTATTAGGGACCTGGGGACCCAAGTTGATAGCAATCTCTCCTTTGAAAACCACATTGCCAAAGTGGTTAGAAAGACCTTCTACATAGTCCACCTCATCACGAAGGGTTTCACATCTAGATCAAGAGAGGTAATCGTGCCCCTTTATTCATCCCTCATCAGGCTCATCATAGAATACAATGCCCCTTTTGGGATGTACCTTACCCGACACCTGCAGCAATTAGAAAGACCCCAAAAGTATCTCACCAAGAGGATCAAGGGTCTCAAACAGATGCCATATGCTGCTCGGTTAAAAAACTCCAGCTCTACTCAGTTGCATACCGCCTACTTCGAGGCGATCTATGCCTGACATACAAAGCTATGTCAAATCCAGAATTAATGGACATGCTCCACCTCAGTAAATCTAAATCCCTTAGAGCCACATGCTCGAGGGACTTGAACCTCAGCACAGAAATAAATAGAACTTGCTGGAGGGACAGGTTCATAACCCAGAGGCTCCCTTCTCTCTGGAATAGAATTCCAGTTCATGTGAGGCAGAGCACCTCACTGAATCTCTTCAAGAAGAATCTCGATAAGTGGATGGGGGATCGTAGGTTTGTCCCAGGGATTACTTCTGTGTCACTATTAGACAGAGGCACAGTAAACTAAACCTTAAAAAGGGCACAGTATACTCAAATCAAGGGGTGGCGTAAGCCAAACAGAATCGGGCTAGGCTTATAATTGCCCCAGGGCAGATAGCCTAGTATGAACCTATGAACCTATGAACCAATTATTTTAATGTGCTGTACAGTACTCGGGTCCCTTTCACCCTATAAGCAGTTATTTTTTTTTGTGTTTTTATGACCAAAAATGTCTTGACAATGTTGTCCATACTGATGACAAAATAATCAGCACCCTAGCTGTTGTCGCCATACAAAGATTACCAGCCATATTGTCTGCAGTGAAAAGCACACTTTACCCAGTACTACTCCATTCTATGAATTGTACCCCCATGTCATTATATCCCTATGCCCCCATCTCATTATATCCCTATGTATTTCCTTATGTATCACATATATGAAATATCATATGATTGTTTCTACCTATGTGAGGACATTCTATGAGTCATGAACATCCTATGTGCCGTTATCATTCTGAGTTGAACATTTCTTACTAAAGACAAATTGGTTACAGCACTTTCATGATTCTCATAACACCAGTAACATTTTTTTATCAAGAAATTCTAGAAGGAGTGGAGGTAGGCCATTGATATCCTTTAATACTAAATATATCAGTGACATTACTACTATAAGGAAAATCATAGATAAGAATTGGCATCTCCTTACTATGGATTCACGAACAGCAGAAATAGTGGGGAATAAGCCTTTATAGATATATATATATATATATATATATATATATATATACGAAAACTGTCATAATTTGAAACGATTGTTATGTGACAGTAAACAACATACTGACAGTCAGTATGCTAGAGTAGGTACCTTTCCCCGTGGGCGATGCAGCATTTGTAGCTACATTACAAAAGAACAAGACTTTGAGGATACACAGATGCATCTTATTTTTAATCCCAGATTTTATGCTGACTGTAATACTATGTATGCGGTTTATTTGGCTACCTGTAACCACTGCTCATGTTTCTATATAAGCAAAACCATACCAGAGGCTATGAGACAGGGTAAACAGGCACCTATATGAGATCAGGACTAAGAATATGAATAATGCTTTGGCAAAGCATATTTTCGACTATCCAGAACACAATTTTAGTTTCAGAGTTATGCAATGTTTACAACATAACATGAGGGGGGAGACCAAAACAATCTGATGGAACAAATGGAACTAAAATGGATTCTTAGATTACAGGCTTACAGGTTTCCTGGTATAAATGGTAATGTCAGTATTAAGCTTGACCTGCAAGGGCGCAGGCTTAAAATAAGATGAATGAAACCTGGCTTAACACACCCCCTGATAATTGCTTACCCTTTTGATAGGCTGTTTTTAGGTATAAATATGTTGCATTTTGCTTAGTATTCTGATCTGATGAAGCATAGTAATATGCGAAAGCGCTCATCCTTTTATGTATTTTAATAAAGAAGTTACCAATGTCCTGGTTGTTCTGCTGGTTTTTTATCTACAGTTTGCTTCGTGTTCCAGTTTGAACATTTGGGAGAATTTGGCTGTTTTGTTTCTTCTGTTCCTCCACAGCACCAGTAAGTCGAAGACAGTACTGTTTTCTCTGCTGATGTCCTAATCTCCACCAAGTTTCTCTCTCAAATTAGACAGTTTAAAAAAAAAAAAAAAACATACTTGTCTAAGTAGTAAGTAGAAATGTTTCTGCCTTTGGTAAGTGGAACAAGCTATTTGCATGTTCCCTGTAATTTCTCGTTTATCTAAACTATCTATTTGATGCAGGTTTGACATATCTCCAATCAAGTCCACACTGAGGCAGTTTGTGTGGTACTTCTACAGGAAGGTTTAAAACATCCAGTTTTTACTCTGAAGTTTCTCATTTAAAACCTCAACATAAGGATCATATGCCTCCTTTGAATGTTAATGTAATGACTGAAAAAGTTAAATTACCTACCTCATTAAGCTGGCAATAACTTGCAGTTTAAAGTGGTTCTTCTGAAGACATTTTTCTTGGTACCTGAGCCCGTCCCATTGGCACAAAGGGATAACAATGTGACTATGCATCTGGTAACTCTGGTTCATTTACTAGTCCATTTGTCAAAAGACATGACTGGATAAGTCAAAGAAAGCAACTTTTGTTCATCCCTGGTAATGGCTAGGCATTCCAACAAGGGCAGGCAAAAACTGTAATTAGTGTTTTTTTCTGTATCCCGCTGTTAACCTGTGCATGCATGCATGCAGTAGCATGCATATGCTTTCTACCTAATATATTGTACATTAGATGGAGTCTGGGGAGAAAAAAGTTAGCTAACTCATAACAGCATTGAAAGTATGAAGTTATTCACACTGATCACATAATGCCTAAATAGTGGGCATCTTCAGGTGGCAGATGGGGGTATGTGTAGAATTGGGTGGTAGACAGTAAAGAATTGTGGGTGTAATGATGCTGGGGTCACCATAAAAAAAATATATATTTTTATCATTGTATGTATTAAATTACTAATAAAGAAGTGTATTCCTCCTAATTATTTATTTATTTGTTTGATATTTGTTAACCAGGTTAGTCCGTCTGGACAACAAGCCCTTTTTCAGCAGAGACCTGAGGAGAAAAGCTCAAAAAAACATACAAATATTAGAAAATTATCTTGTAAATCACCAGAAACCACCATGAACCAAGATAAATTAAAAGTAGACAATTTGATTAGAGATGAGAACAAGGGCTTTCACGCACTTTCCTAGTGCGCTTCATCAGGTTACATTGCAAAAGGCAAATCCTCGTCTTTATATACAAAGTGCACACCCTAATTATACAATTAGATTAAACAATTAAATAAGTTAATGCACACTTAAAATGTTCGTCATGCTTTAGTGTTATTAGATTGTTGATATTCACTCTAAGATATCCAAGTTTAGTTAAAAATATATATACATATACATGCATGCGCCTTAAGGGCAACCTACAAAATCCTATATGAAGAATATAGTGAGTGTGCCCATACCAATATATGCATATCAAATCAAAACAACAGTCAAGAATTAAACAGCATAAGCTACATGAATTCATAACTGAATATTTAAAATCTCAATTTGCAGCAAGTGCAACCCATAAGAAATACGGTGATGTTATATACAAAATTAATATTAAAATTAAAAAATCCATGTTCAGAAGATAAAATAAAAGTATTATCATCCAAATTAATAACAAGAATATATATATGTATGTATAGGAGGAATATAAGAAATAACAAAGGAAAAGAAATAAAAAGTAAAAACTAGAGAAGGAAACAGGGGAGAGGGAAGGGGAAGGGGAGGGGGGAGAGGGGAAGGAAGGGAAAAAGGGGAGGGGGAAGAGGAAGGGGAGGGAAAGGAAGGAAGGAAGGAAAGGTAAGGAAAGAAGAAAAGGAACAAAGGGAAAGGAGGAAAAGCGAAGTGTGAGAAGAAAGAAAGTAAGAAAGAAGAGAATATAAAGATGCCAATAATGAAGAACAATTGAAAACTCATTTAATGAGTACGAAGATGTAACTCTTCCTATAGGTATATATTAATCAATAGATGATATTATAAAAGCAACCTTCGTTAGTTCATAAAAGTGCAGGTTTAATGCTAAGGGCCGAATTCAAACCCGGTTCTATATGTGCCCTGAGGTTTAGAATCCATTTTAATTCATTCAATTCGAGAGCCCCTACAATATCTCCTTCCCTTCTATTAGGATGCAATATCTGCAAAACCCTGAATTTGAAAATGTGTGATGGAAACTGTTGGCAGTGTCTAGCTAACACATTTGTTGTATTTGCTTTTCTTATATCATACACATGGTTATAAACGCGGTCCTTAAGTCTACGTGTGGTCATACCCACGTAGTAGGCTCCGCAGCATTCACACGTGGCCAAATAGATGACGTTGGTCGTATCACATGTAGCATAAAATTTCGGTTCAAAAACAACACCTACGTCTATAAGTTCAAACTTTTGAGCAGTAGAAATGAACTTACACACACAACATTTCCTGCAAGGAAAAGTGCCTTGCCTATATCTCATCCTAATATCCAGGGGTTCAATTTTTGCCTTCTCCCTGCATAATAACCTTTTGAGATTCATACAATTACTATATCTAAAGCTTGGTCTTTCCCCCACTATCTTTAATAAGTCTTTGTCCATACTAAGTAGCTTCCAGTTCTTATAAACAATATCTCTTATATATCTTACATCATTTGTATATCTAATATCATAACGGACTTTCCCTTTATTGTTTCCGGAATGGTTACCAGGATGCCATTTCCTTGGTGCTGCCCCAGTTGTACATGCAACATTATTTCTTTGGTTCGTAATTAACTGGAATGGATAACCCCTATCTAAAAAACATTTTTCCTGAAGATCCAAATAGTAACTCTCATCTTCTGGACTGTTACAAAGTCTAATAACCCTGGACATTTGATTTTTGACCACATTGGGAAAAATATGTCTGGGATGCATACTCTCAAAGTGGAGAATGCCATTCCTCCAACAAGGTTTTCTATACAAAGAGGTTGTGACCTCATTCAAATCATTCTTAATAATAGTGATGTCAAGAAAATTCACCATTTTGGGGGAGTACTCATATGTAAATTCTAGGAAAGTCGTGGTTGATCCCATAAAATCTACAAAGTCGTTTAGTGAATTAACATTTCCATTCCAAAAAAGGAGAATGTCATCTACAAAACGTCTGTATAGGATGGCATTAGTTTTAAACCTTTCATCATTGAAAATGTGCATCTTTTCCCACTGATATACTGCTAAATTAGCATAGGCATTGGCACAGGGGGTGCCCATGGCCACCCCCCATGTTTGCCTATAAATTTTGTCCTGAAACAAAAAAATGTTGTTACTCAGTATTATATCCAAAAGAGTACAAACTGTCAGCTGGTCATTATTATCCAAATTGCTAAATTCAGTCAAACAGCTCCTAACCGCATCAATACCAAACTCATTGGGTATACTAGTAAATAGACTCTTTATGTCTAGCGTAACCATCAACGTATCATGTCTCAGATTTTCAAGCAAGGAAGCATCTTTCAGATCTTCCAATAAGTTAAAGGAATTTTTCAATATGGTAGGTATAGTACCAACTAAAGGGCCTATCTTCGACTGCACAAACAAAGATGCATGCTCAGTAACCCAAAGCTTCCCAGACACTATGGGTCGTAAAGGCGGTGGATATACCCCTTTATGTATCTTGGGGAAATATTAGAAAATTACAGAGAGTATTTTACATGACCAAACTTAATTACTATGAGAAGTTAAATCAAGAACAAAGCAAAACATAGATACAAGATACGAAGAGTGACAGATGCAGCAAGCGAAAGATAGCATACTAAAACTGTACAAACCTAATTACTATAAGCAAGTTTATGCAAAGACTAAGCATACACAATACAAGGTATGATAATAACAGATGCAGCAAGCAAAGAGCAAAAAACTGTATGATATATACTAAAACTGTACAAAATATACATAGAATATAGTGAGCAATAGAGGTCTACAGGGTAGAAAGAGGCAATAGGAACCGCAAGTTATTTAAGAGTTGTGATGTAAACAGGAGGATTAAAACCTTGTGTAAAAAGGCCAATGAGCAGTTGACAGGGTAGAAGCGCAGGGAGCAAAAAGGAAGTTACAGAGATTGAATAAGCAGCAGAGGAGGTGAGAGAATAGGATACAAAGTTATAATATAGGGAAGGTATATTAATCCAGGTCATAGAGGGAGCAACTTTTTAGGAAGTGAAGGTTATGTCAAGTAAGGTCATTACATGGGCAGGACCAAGATTTATATAGGCTTTCGTTCACAGTTAATTTGAAGGATTTAGGGTTAGTGATCGATCTAAGACTAAGGGGGGGAGCTTATTCCAGTCTTTGCTACAGAATAACTGTAGAGGAGTTTACCAACATTTTTGTTTGGCTTATAGACATGTAGTAGATGTTTTTGAGAGCTACGGAGAGCATGGTTAGGAGTGTACCATGAGAAGCTGGGGTAGTAGAATATGGTTATGAGATTCCAGCCACTAGTCTTTTTAGAACAATGCAGTGGTTGGTAAGATAAGGTAGGTTGGAGGCAAATCTAGCAATTCTATTACAAGTTAGTTCTAGTTTTGACAAAAGATTGAATTGGAGATTTGCGAGTATAGGGGCTGCATGCAGAAGTGTGGGAAGTAGAAAAGCTTATGTCAGAGAGGGTCTTGAAGCATATGAATGAATTTTTTATGTCTGTATAACACACCCAGGGTTTGATGTGTCTTTTTAATGCAATGTTGAACATGGGAGATCGAACTTAAGTTGGTCATCGATGATAACACCTAGAAGTTTAATGTGAGGTTCAGTACAGATAAGTGTGTTGTCCAAGGAGGAGACAGCAAAGGTAGTTTTGAGATGCTGGAGAGTTGTAGGTAGGAGCAGGAGACGTTTGGTTTTCTTTGGGTTAAGTATCAGTTGGTTGGAAGTGAGTCATCTTTCTACTGCGTGAAGGGACTATTGAGTGAGGGTGTGAAGATGAGTGATGTTTTCTGAGTGGGAGATGACAGTAGAGTCATCGGCATACTGAATGGTGGTAGAGAGTGAGCAAGAAGAGTGGAGGTCATTGATAAAGACATAAAAATGTAAGGGTCCAAGGATGGAACCTTGGGGTACCCCTGTTTGAACAGGTAGGAAGGGAGAGATATTGGATTGCCATTTCACTGCCTGGTATCTATTGCAGAGGTAGCTGGAAAACCAAGATAGAGTTAGAGAGGTTTAGAGAAGCTAGTCTGGATAACATTAGTCTATGAGAAACAGTATCAAAGGCGTTAGAGAGGTCAAGAAATAAGCATGAGACTAACTTACTGTTGTAATGGGAATTTGCAATAGTATTTATGAAGGATGTCAGAGTAGTAGCAGTACTGTGTTTAGGGTGAACACCATGCTGTGTGAATGTGAGAAGATTTTCTTGCAGAACATGTTCCAGAAGCTGTTTGTGAATGCATTTTTCTAGAATTTTTGACAGAGGGAGATAAGACGGCAATTGGTCTGAAATTAGAGAGGTCAGTAGACTTACCTCCTTTATGTAGGGAAATGACATAGAATTTTTTCCAAATGTTAGGCATGGTGATTTCTTTAATGGATCTGTTTACTAAGATGGAGATTGGGAAAGCAATAGAACTGGCAGAAGTCTTTAAGAATTGTGGCAGTAGATTGTCAAATGCTGGAGAGCATGTTTTAAGTTTACTAAGAAGGGAGTTAATATAGGCTGTGGGGGAGGGTTTAAGAGAAAAGGTAAAAGATGGAGTAGGAGAGGAGGATGTGGAGTGGGTGACTGTATCATTTTTGGTAAGGTTGCAAATAGTATCGATGAAAAAGGTATTAAGGAAGGAAGCAGTATCAGATAAAGAGCTATTAGGGCAGGGATTGGGTGGGGAAAGGCTGCCAGGATATAGCCACTTGTTGACTGAGTGCCAACATTTTTGAGGGGTGGTGTGGGGGTTGTTGAGTGGTTTATAAAAGAAGTATTTTTATCGAGGATTACCTTCTTTTTGGTTAGGTTGTGGAGCTCTATGTAAGTTTGGACATCAGTAAGGGGTTTTGATCTCTTCCATTTTTGTCCATAAGATATCTATCTTATTCATAAGAGTGCGAGTGGCTTGGGTCAGCCAGGGGGCATAAATGGTTTTCATTCTTAGTTTGCTAATAGGGGCCAGGGAGTTTAGTTTGTCTAGAAAGATTTTGTTGACAGACAGGACAGCTTCCTCAAGGGGGAGATTGTGGAGGAAGGAGCAGCTGAACGAAGAGAGCTGGTGAATGAAAGTATCTGGATTAAAATTAGATAGACTGCGACTGTCCTTATATAGCTGGGGTTTGTATAGTTGAGGAGAGTGTCAAAGTTTATAGGTTGGATGGTGGTAAGGGTATCAGGTAGTGTGGAGAGGTTATGTTATAGATTTGGATTGGAGGTGAGGACCCAGTCTAATGTGGAGCCCTGGTTGATGTTTTTATTTAGGTGGGTAGGGGTAGGGATTAGTTGGGAGAAGCCAAAGAAGTTGATGGAGGAGACTGGAGAATCGGTGTCAAGGGAATTCCAGTCGATGCTGACATTGCCTAAGATAACAGTTTCATAATAGATAGTATGCGAGATCCAAGAGAGAAAGTGCTCTAGGGTGGGGATGTTGTTACCAGGGGAATATAGATGGATGCAACAGCTAATTTTTTGAATTTATTTAACTGACAATTATCAATGAGGATTTCAGCTGAATGAAAGTCAGGGGAAGAGATGTCAAGAGTTTGATGAGTGATTGGTTAGAGTAGAGGATTGCAACACCATCACCCTTCTTCTTTAGTCGATCTTGGCGGAGGATGTTGTACCCTGGTGGAAGACTTTTTGAGTCAGATATGTGAGTCTTAAACTAAGTTTCAGAGAGACAGAGGATGTCAGGTACTGCCTTTCAAAAGAATCATGTAATTCTTAAAACAAATCCAAAATGTATTCCTAATGTAGATCAAGTTAATTTGAATGAGATGAGTACCCTCCCAAGTCTTCAACAACCTTCACAGAATAAGACAAGATGCTCATATCTGTGTGTGAAATTACTCAGGTCACATTGTCATCTAGAAAGAATGAAGACAGTGGCGTCCTTTGCAAATGAAAAAGAAAGGTAAAGAATTAAAGACAAGCTCTGCCTGTTAAGTTTAAAAATGAATTTTACACCTCCCCCACAAACATTTTGTTGCCTTTCATGGCAGTACTATATCAGATAATATATATATATGTGCAACTGCAGTGTGGGTTTCTGCCCACGCTTTAACAACTCAGTGTGATTTCCAGGGATACAGTGTCCTTCAAACAGCTGTACTACTGAGTAACACAGATGAAGTTTAGCTTTACTGTCATTATTATTATTATTATTATTACTATTATTATTATATTTTCACTTATGACTTTAGAGGTTCTTCAGAAACTGCCTAGGTTCTGTCTTAATCTTTTATATCTGCTGCAAGAGACATCTCAAAGTGTGGTAGAAACTTATCTGAAGTACTAATCATAATCTTAGATAAATAAGAGTCTCTTTTGCAGCAGATTTATTACTTTCCCAATAAGCTTCTCAATGTGGTCTTTCTGAATGAAGGCATTTGAATTTTCTCACCCAATCTCCATCACATTCCTTATTTTGCAAATTAGTTACATGCCAGACGTTAATCAGGAAGATGGTTATAAAAAGCAGCAAGGAACCGAAGAACACGTTCCTCTTGACATTTATGGACTGCCATTATGTTGTCAGTAGGGGCAGAAATGGGTAGGGATTGCTTAAGTCTCAGGAGCTAGACTCAAAGGTCAAACATGTTCAAAATAATCATGAATGACTTCAGGAACGCAAGTATTGCCAAGAACTTTAGCACTAAGCCTTCACATGACTAAATGTTGTTTTCCCCATGGTCTTGTTCATAGTTTCATAAACAAATACTAAACCATTCATCAGAGTATTAACAGCCTACCTGCAACACTAAATATCAAGGATCTTCTCCTGCCTGAAGGACATTTACACACAATAGGTTTGGGAACAATTTATGAGTGCCCAACAATGAGGAAATATATTAAGGGTATCAATGGATGTTAAAATGTAAATAATTATGAAAGACTAAACTATCTGAAGCTGTACACTGTCTCATACAGATATTTCATGGGAGATCTTATTTGGGTATATAGGGCATTTAGAGACAACTCCCTCTGGAAATGTTTGAAGGTATCAAAAAGTACTAGAGAATCATCAGACAATCTGTAAAAGATTATTTAGGAACAAGCTGTATAGTAATTGATTCTCTGACAGAGTTGCTGATGCTTTGAATAGACTACCAAATTATATTAAAGCAAGCACTCGTTTATATATTTTAAAATCAACCTGGACACATATGGGAATAACTGTTGAAGGGAATTATTGCCCATACCTGAAATATTTCTATGTAAGTATGTATCCAGTTGTCTAGGTTAGTCCAGAAAGGGTAACTTTACTTAATATACAGGAGCATTTTGTACCATGGGTGGGAAATACACTGGTATAAGTGCATATTATCTCACCAGATTCTATGACATTGTTGATAGAGATTTAGATTTTGTGTGTGTCTGTGTGTGTGTGTGTGTGTGTGTGTGTGTGTGTGTGTGTGTGTGTGTGTGTGTGTGTGTGTTTGAGGGGCCATTAGATCTATGAAAATATAGTATGATAGTATGGCTAGGAGGGTGGTCTTTTGTGATGTGACAGGTAAATACTGATTGAAAATCATAAGTATTCTGATCTGTTGGAAGAAATATTAGATTTTTTTACAGTTTCCTAATTCATTTCAGAGAACTTCAGTTTCCAGCTTATGCACTTTTGACTACTTACACAAACATTCCTTTTCAAAAAGTGCAAATACAGTGGAATCTGTTGCAACAAGGGAGAAATTTGTCTGTAGATGGGAAACATGATTATTCTAATTTAACAACAAAGCATTGTCTGCAATTTGTGGATACAATATAGGTGTACGCAAGGAGGAGTATAAAATTTAGACTGTCGTTTTTAACTTCAATGAAGGATTTTGTGATAATGACTTAATGACATTTGATAATCAAGATGAAGCAATTGGTAAGATAAGAGAACTACCCATCAGAGTGACACAAACACATGTTGTACAAAGGGACAAGGACAATATACTTCATAGGTTCATAGGTTCATAGGTACATACTAAGCTATCTGCCCTAGGGCATTTATAAGCCTAGCCAGAATGTGTTTGGCTTTCGCCACCCATTTTAAATTTATTTTGCTATGCCCTTTTTCAAGGTTAGTATACTGTGCCTCTGTCTAACAGTGACACAGAAGTGATACCTGGGGTAAACCTACGATCTCCCATCCACTCATCAAGATTCCTCTTGAAGAGAGTCAATGAGGGACTCTGCCTAACCTGGACTGGGATTTTATTCCAGAGTGAAGGGAGCCTCTGGGTTATGAATCTGTCCCTCCAGCATGTCCTATTTATTTCAGTGCTGAGGTTCAAGTCTCTCGAGCGTGTAGCTCGATGGGATTTGGATTTTCTGAGATGCAGCATGTCCATTAATTCCGGGTTGGACATGGCTTTATATGTCAGGCACAGATTGCCTCTGAACAGGCGGTATGCCACTGAGTAGAGCTGGAGTTTCTTTAACCGGGCAGCATATGGCATCTGTTTGAGCCCTTTGATCCTCTTGGTGAGGTACTTTTGGGGTCTTTCCAGTTGCTGCAGGTGTCTGGTAAGGTACATCCCAAAAGGGGCATTGTACTCAATTATGGGCCTGATGA
Source organism: Protopterus annectens (assembly GCF_019279795.1). Lineage (NCBI taxonomy): Eukaryota > Metazoa > Chordata > Ceratodontiformes > Protopteridae > Protopterus > Protopterus annectens. The sequence goes on from NC_056739.1 coordinate 319,752,378, forward strand.
GGGATGAGTAAAGAGGCACGATGACCTCCCCTGATCTAGATGTGAATCCCTTCATGATTAGGTGGGCTATATAAAATGTTTTTCTAACCACTTTGGCCACGTGGTTGTCAAATGAGAGATTGCTATCAACTTGGGTCCCCAGGTCCCTAATTACTTCTTCTGTACTTAATGGATTACCACCTATGTGGTTATTTGTGTGCACTTTGTTTTTGCCAAAGGGGATGACTACACTTTTTGGCATTTAGCTTGAGGCCATGGCTCTGGCACCAGTTGTCTGTTTCTATGAGACCCTTTTGGAGGATGCTTGTGTCAGCTGGAGAGTCGATTATGGTGCCCAGTTTGCAGTCATCTGCGAACTTGGTCAGCCACAGTCCTTCCATGTTGGCCTGTACCTCCGAGAAATATATACCGAACAAGAGAGGTCCCAGGACTGAGCCTTGTGGGACACCACTTGTAACTGGTTTGGAGTCTGACATGGCTCCAGCAATTCTAACCATGTGGGTTCTGTCCTTGAGCCAGTTTGCAATCCATCTAGTGACATAGGGGTTTATATTTAAGCTGGTGAGCTTATCTATAATGCCCGAGTGGGGTATTGTATCAAAGGCTTTTGCGAGGTCCAGGTAGGCTGTGTGGACCACCTTCCCCTCGTCAATCGCCTTGGTGACTGTTTCAAAGAAATCAACCAGGTTTAAGAGGCAGGATCTGCCCTTAACAAAGCCGAACTGGGTAGGATCCAGTGTCTGTAGGTCCCCAATATCTTTATTTATGAGGTCCATGATGATCCTTTCCATAGCTTTGCAGACCAAGCTAGTCAGGCTTTAGGGCGATAGTTTCCAGGATCCGTTGAGGCACCACCTTTATGGAGAGGGACCACTGTTGCTGTACGCCACTCTTTGGGCACATATCCTGTAGTAAGGCTGAGATTGAACAGTAGTTTTATGTTTGGGTTTAGCTCTTCTTGGAGTTCATGTAGGACGCAGCCCAGGACACCGTCTGGTCCCATTGATGCTGTGTTTTTTGCTTTGGAGAGGGCGGCTCTTACCTGAGCATCTGAGATGTCAGGGGGGCAGCACTCTGCTGGGATAGATATTTGCCCTTTTGGTGGGGAGGGGGGAGAGAAGTTTGCTCTGAACCTGTCAGCTAGGATGTTGGCAATGTCTGTGGGTTCAGTGTATTTTTTGTCATTTTGGATTAATTATGAGCATATCTGGGAATTACCACCCAGGTTCCTAACATAACTAAAGAAAGCCTTGTGATTATCCTTAGTGTTCTGTGCAATTTTTCTCTCGAAGCTGGCCTTAGACAATTTTATGAGTGCCCGTAGTTCTGCTAATACTGATCAGAGATGCCTTCCCTTTTTGAGTTAGAACTGGTAGATACACTGAATTAATCAACTTAGTCCTGGAGGGGTAGCAAGATATCTGGTGAATTTTAGCATCTTAGATGGGTTACATGTGCATTTTAAAAGTATGCACTAACAATGTTTAATTGACCAGATTAAATGTTTATGAAAGTGATATTTTAAAAAGACTGGATAAAAGGAATACTGTGGCTCCTTGTTGTATGTTGGAGTTGCTGATGGGTGGCAGAGGTGGTTATTTAGTTGAAGCAAGGGCAAAAATGGGGACTTATGGTATATTAAAAACTATAACAAAATATTGGAACTACAAACCAACTATAACCAAGTCAAAAGGCAGTCATGAAACGAAACTTTTCGCCACCAGGAAGTCAGCCAAAGCACTTTTATTGCAAAAACCAAGTGAACAAGGCAAAAGCCAACCATATAAACGTGTAAATGCCTTAATCCTCTAATAGCAGACAATATGCGTTTTCGTCAAATTCTCGACTTCATCAGACAGTCAGTACATTCAATTAACACTATATATATAACATTTGCCATCAATTAATTAATTAAAATTGTTTCAAAATTTAAAGATACATCATGTTTAAAATTGCCATTTAAAAAAAATACTGTGCATGTAACAATTTATGAAAATTCATAAGGTATATATATATAACCTTAAAAAATGTATACAATTACATATTTCCATGAATGTTTCAAAAGTGCATAAATAAATTATAGTATAATAATCATGTAATAATAAAGTGCTACTGCAGATTTAAAAATCAATTCAATTCTCATGTATTATAACTTCCACATGAAGTGGAAAAAACACGAGCACCTAAATATAAATGTTATTATAAATTCTCATATGTAAAATTTAAAACTTAAAACTTTATAATAGTTTTTTCGTAAAAAAAACTTGTTAAAATTCATGAATCCATAAAAATGACTTAAATAAAACATGATGTGTCTTTAAATTTTGAAACAATTTTAATTAATTAATTGATGGCAAATGTTATATATATAGTGTTAATTGAATGTACTGACTGTCTGATGAAGTCGAGAATTTGACGAAAACGCATATTGTCTGCTATTAGAGGATTAAGGCGTTTACACGTTTATATGGTTGGCTTTTGCCTTGTTCACTTGGTTTTTGCAATAAAAGTGCTTTGGCTGACTTCCTGGTGGCGAAAAGTTTCGTTTCGTGACTGCCTTTTGACTTGGTTATAGTTGGTTATAGTTGGTTTGTAGTTCCAATATTTTGTTCTGGTTTGTGCTTTTTGTTGGGAGCGAGATGGACGTTTCGTCTGCTATGGAGAGTCGTGGTTCTGAGGAGGTGGGGCAAACGCGTAAGCTCATTGGACAGCTTACTGAGTTGATTAACATTCTCACTCCTCTCAGTCAAGCTTTGCTCAGCAAGAGTGTTCACCAGAGTTTGCCTTTGAATCCTCGTTGCACTAGAAACGGACGTGGAACCAATATGGAGCAAGGGGAGCTTATAGATGGACGTGAAGGGATCGGCGACCTTGATTCCAATTCTTTCAATCCTTCCAACACACCGAGGCTTCTACATGCGAGTCCTATACGGGGACAGGATACAGTAAACGATGGCAATGGTTTTGGGGATGGAGCGGAAGCCACAGGTACTGTTTTGCGTGTTCCCATTACACGCACACCAGCTTTAGAAACACTTGAATGGCTACGTACAAAACCTAATGTTGTGTTTGAAGGCACTGAAAATAACAGACATTGTGTTCTTGATGGGACTTATAAGCAAAAGCTGGCACAACTAAGTAATTTAATGTACAAATATAGATCTTTATCTATTGAAAATTAATATTTAAAAGAATGTATTGCTAAGGATATTGTGCCAAAAGGCTTACGGGTGTTTAAGTTCCCGAACAATGTTGTGTATGGTACTAGTTACTATAAAGATTTGGTAGACATTTTTAACAAGTGTGGATTAGAAGTTCTTAGAGCCATGATCAAAAAAAATATTAAAATATAGGAAAGTATTGAGAAAGACATAGAGATGCTAGATCAGTACATTAAAAATGATTTAATTTTTGGGATAAATGAGGAAAAAATGAAGTATTATGACATTAGAAAAAATGTTGAACAAAAATGTAATGACCTGATCCAAAGGACGATCAAAAAATTGGATAGGGACATTAATGATTAAAAACTGCATACAAGCTACCCTAAACCAAGGGGACTGAATAGAGTTTATGTTAGTGGTTTTAATGATGAAAGTGAAATGAATATTATGGAGCCTGTCTTGGATAGATATAGTGTTGAGAATGAACAATTTAGGGAGAATGAACAAGAATATGATGAAAATTTCCCGCCCTTACGTAGGTCCGAAAGATTACTCAATAAGCAAGGGATACAAAATGAGAATTTTCAGTGGAAGGGAGGAAGAAGGGGGAGGGGGAGATACCAATAAGCCCCTCACTGGACCTCCCAGAGATTTCACAAGTTTCCTCATCTGATATTTTTTTTGATAAACACTGTTATACTTGGAACAACTTTAGTATATATAATTTAAGCAACATTAAAATTGAGAAAGAACACTTTGTCCTATTTTCTAAAGGTTTAAAATTCATTCCAGATAACAAGGGTGATGTGGCTAGAAGTTTGTTGGACATAAAGTTATTTCTGAGAAAAGTGAACCTTAAGGTGACTTTGCCCAACACGAACAGGGATGACGGAGAAGTGGTCAGGAAAAAAAGTGTGTATAACCCCCCCTTACATCCCCAGATTAAGAATTTAGAGAAAGTGATTGAAAATGAGGTAAGAAATAATGACAACAGATTTGGAAGGTTTGATAACATGACTATAAAAGAAAAAGAATTGTTATATGATATTAGAAACAATAGAAATGTGAGAGTGATGAAGCCGGATAAGGGGGGCGGCATAGTCTTTATGGATTACATTCTTTATGATAGTAAAATGTATAATTTATTATGGGATGAAGATAAATATAGTATAGTTTCCAAGAATGAAATCAATATAGCCTATAGCAGGATTGATGTAGCATTGTATGATATGTTAAATGAGGAACTAATAAGTCCTGTATGTTACAGATTTTTGAAAGTGGACAAACCCAAAATACCCACTATTTTCAGAACACCGAAAATTCACAAAAATAAAGATGATCCCCCTCTGCGTCCTATTGTTTCTGCCGAAGGGTCTAAGACTGAAACACTGGCAAAGTATGTTGATGTTAAACTGAAACCCTTATGGACAGGGAGGCACAATATCTTGAGGGATTCATGGGACCTGTTGAAGGATCTCAATTTATGTGTTTGGGACAAGGATGTCTTGTTTCTCACTATAGACATAGTTGATTTGTTTTCTTCCATTCCATATGAAGAGGGCAAAATTATTATGGAAGATATAGTTTTTGGACATGAAGAAATTAGTAGGAATGACAAATTAGCCAGTCTATGGCTTTTGGATTTAGTCCTGAAGAACAATTATATATACTTTAAAGGTGAGTTCTTTCAGCAGATAAAAGGTGTTGCTATGGGGGAAGCTTGTGCCCCCACTTATGCTAATCTCATTCTAGCCCATTCGGAGGAGAAGTATGTCACCAATTCCCAATATAAGAACTGTTGGATGTTATATAGGAGGTTTTTGGATGACATAGTAATACTTTGGACAGCAGGGAGAGATAGATTAGATGAGTTCTTAACTTACATCAATGGCACCACTAATTTCTTGAGATTTACACACAATATTTCTGACGTTTGTCTGATATACTTAGATGTAGAGTTTTATAAAGGTGAGATGCAATATGATACTAAAGTTCATCGTAAGTCTACATACTGTAACTCTTTTTTACATTTTCAGAGTGCGCACCCCAAACATTGCAAAAAAAGTATTGTCAAAGGACAGTTTGTTAGGGGTAGTCGCATGACTAGCTCAGACCTGGATTTTCAAAAGGAATGTGAATTTTTAGAGAGAATGTTTGAAGAGAGGGGATACCCCAATGAATTCGTAGGGCAAATAAGAAGAGAAGTTGAAGAGGGAAGGAGTGAGAGATTTGCTCCCATTTATAAGAAAGGCACTGTCAATAACAATAGTATCCCAAATATCAATACAGGGACAGATCCAGGGACCAGAAACATTAATGAAGGCTGTGATTTTTGTCAGACTTTAATACTCGAATATAATAAGATCAATGCTGGAATTAGCAAAATCTTTTTCAGAGAATGGGACAAATTTGTATGCCTAACTGATATAGAAGGGGTTGTCAACATTCCTAAAAAAGTGACTTATAGAAATGCTAGGAACCTGGGTAATATACTTGAAAACAATAAATCTCAAAATATTCACAAAGTAGTTAGAAAGGGTACTTACAAATGTGGGCATTGCAGGCAATGCTGTTATGTTATGAATAGTGACAGCTGTTTTATAACTAGTAGAAATAAAATGATTAACAGTCAGGAATATTTTAATTGTGATACCAAAGGGATAGTATACCTGGCATTTTGTGAAAAATGTGGGGCTTTTTATATAGGGAAATCTGAAAGAGCTTTGAGAAAAAGAATTTACGAACACATTTACGAAATATCTATTAAGAAGGAAAGTAATGCCCTATATAAGCACAGCAAAGTATGTGAAGATTATAAATTCAAGTTTCTAGTTATAGAAAGTATTTCAAAGGACGTTAGGGGAGGCCCTTGGGAGACGAAAATTGAATATAGAGAGTTATGGTGGCAAGTGGCCTTAAATGCAGATAAATTCCCGGGACTCAACGACAATATATCTATATTACCATTACTTAAATTAAGAGCTGCAAAACTGTAAGAACACTGTTTTGCGGCAATAATTTTTTATGACCACAAGAGGGCTCCATCACATTTGATATAGGCTCACATCATCTCACTTCATTTGTTTTATTTAAGTCATTTTTATGGATTCATGAATTTTAACAAGTCTTTTTTACGAAAAAACTATTATAAAGTTTTAAGTTTTAAATTTTACTTATGAGAATTTATAATAACATTTATATTTAGGTGCTCGTGTTTTTTCCACTTCATGTGGAAGTTATAATACATGAGAATTGAATTGATTTTTAAATCTGCAGTAGCACTTTATTATTACATGATTATTATACTATAATTTATTTATGCACTTTTGAAACATTCATGGAAATATGTAATTGTATACATTTTTTAAGGTTTTATATATATATGCCTTATGAATTTTCATAAATTGTTACATGCACAGTATTTTTTTTAAAAGGCATTTTTAAATGGCAATTTTAAACATGATGTGTCTTTAAATTTTGAAACAATTTTAATTAATTAATTGATGGCAAATGTTATATATATAGTGTTAATTGAATGTACTGACTGTCTGATGAAGTCGAGAATTTGACGAAAACGCATACTGTCTGCTATTAGAGGATTAAGGCGTTTACACGTTTATATGGTTGGCTTTTGCCTTGTTCACTTGGTTTTTGCAATAAAAGTGCTTTGGCTGACTTTCTGGTGGCGAAAAGTTTCGTTTCGTGACTGCCTTTTGACTTGGTTATATTAAAAACTATGTTTGAATATGATTGGTAATAAGCTGAACAGAACAGATGACAATTTGTAATTGTATACCAACCTCAGGTCAAGTTGTAAATTGATAATAAAAAGTAAGTACTGACCCAAGAACTGCACAAAGTCTTATGCAAGAGACTAGGTCATATGGTAAGGAACAGCACAGGGATTATTAAGACTGGCATACAGCACAGCTTGTCCTGACTATATGCTTATAGAGGCTTTTAGTAATGAGGTGTAGACAGGAGTGTGGGTACACACGGAATATAATAAACAGCATTAGTTGCAAAGGGTGTGAAAAACAAACAACTATGAACTGTAAAATAAGTGCTTATCCTGTAGGCATATTAAAAGACTTGCAATGTAATTTAGACAAACCCCGGGATTCATGAAGCTTGCGCCAGGCGCAGGCATAGCGTAGGTGTTATAACGCCAAATATGGCCGTCGAGCAATTCAGGTACGATCCAATTCCACGTGCACTACCGGCATACGCCAGAACTTTGCAGCCCCCCAGTGTAGGTATGCTAATCATCCCATGTGCAGTGTCGCACCATGCAAATGAAGGCATATAGCGATTCATGAAGTGGTGCAGGCGTAGCATAAGCCCACAGAAATGTAAACCAAAAAACACGGTTTACATTTTCCCAAACAGAACATCGGAGCTATGGAAGAGGGCCAGACCCAGGTATCAAAACGTTAACATATGCCAATGGCGAAATACACAGCCAATGGCATAAGAAAAGATGCACAACATGTAAATAACAACATTTAATGTCATGTCTACAGTAACGCACAGCACAACCGCAGGGCATGTGTGCGGAAGCTGTAACATAAAGAAATTATATAAAAATGTCATAAAATCGCAACGTAATAGAAATCAGGTTTACAGCATAATACACAATGGTAGGCATGGAACACCACAACCAAGGTGCAAGGGTTGCTAAGGGCCTGCGATAGTGTTCGGCGCGGTAACTATGAATTAGTAGTCAATGCCATGCAAATGAGGCAGATAATACTGAATCGCAAATGTCCCGAAGGTTGTACCATACGGCAGCGGTATAACACCGAGGAGTGGCTCAGAGGAGATACATGACATCAGCAGAGGGGTGTGCCACCGTAGCAGTAAGCACATTGGAGCAATGCAAATCTGGCCTGTCCATTGCTAAGCAAAGCTGCAGGACAGGGGTGGGGAGGAATCGTTTAGCTGAGAGCACACATGGTGCCCCAAAGCGCATGTGTACGAGGATGAAAACGTGCCCGAAACCCAGTAATCGGACGCATGCACCGCAAACAATAGCAGAAACAGGAAGGTCAGGGGAAGAAAAGAAGGAAATGCGGAAGTAGGGTAATTGGAGTACTAATGAGCAATCAACACCAATCAACCCACAAAGGCCAATCGACGGCAGCTGACAAGTCTGCTTGCAGAAACCTGCAAAACAGGATAGGGGAGGCATTGGAATGCAAAGAAAGGAGGGGAAGTATTGGATTGCAAAGATAGGAGACCTGACACAGCAGAGCAAAGCAAACCGACAGCAGACCGGCAGTAGCACACATAATGCAAGATACGCCAGGTCCAGGAAAGTACAAATGAAAGTAGGCTGCAGGATGCACGCTAGAAAATGGTAGGTGCAACGTGCAGAAATGTAAAGGGAAGGTCAAGAGGTAATCCACGGCAGGCAAATGTAATTCAACACCAAAGGCACCACAATAGTAGTTCCGGCAGTAAAACACATAAGATAACCTGTAGCTACGATCGTACATACACACCCTATGACATCATCGGTGTTCACAGCACAATAGTATAAAGTGTGAAAGCACCCAACACACACCTGTGTATTCCCAAACACCGCACCATAGGTGTAAACACACGGGGAACTTTTAAAATGTACATGTTGGGAGCTGCCATAGCTGTGATTCATCAGCATGTGTTAGAGACTGACGGAGTTGTGGAGGATGATGCTGACAACCACCGCAGGCCTCGGAGGAGAAGGAGAGTGTTCAGACCAAGGGTAACCTACCAGGGGCTACAAGACCTGGAGATAGTATAGCGTTACACGGTGGACAGGGACATCTTACAGCAAATAGTGGAGCTGTGCCGGCCATGCCTGAGAACCAGAAACAACAGAGGGGAACCCATCCCAGTGGACACGAAGGTATGTGTAAGCCTGCGAATACTGGCCACAGGTACCTTTCAAAGGCCAACTGGAGATATAATGGGTATCTCACAGGCATCAGCATCCAGGGTACTACACCAGTTCCTGGATGCCATGTTACCACATGCCAATGAGCAGATATACTTCCCCAGAACTCAGGAGGAGTTGGCCAGCAATATGCGCCACTTCCACTGTGTGGCACAATACCCGGAGGTACTGGGTGTGATAGACTGCACGCACATACAAATCAAGTTACCACCCGGTGAGCAGGGTAGGCTCTACATAAACCGCAAGGGATTCCACTCCATCAACTGCCAGGTCGTGTGCAATGCCCAGGGCATTATCATGGATGTGTGTGCTGGCAGCCCTGGAAGCTACCATGACTCCCATATCTGGCATGCCTCACAGCTGTATCAGGTATTTGTCAGAGGGGACATCCCACATGGCCATCTCGTAGAGGATGCTGGCTATGCACTGGAGCCATGGATGATGACTCCCATCAGAAATGCACACACACGCATGCAAGAATGCCATAATGAGGCACACGCACAAACCAGAATCATCACAGAGCATGTGTTCGGGATGCTGAAATCATGGTTCCAGTGCTTGGATACATCTGGGGGAGCCTTGCAGTACTCTCCAGGCACGTGTGCCCACATCGTTATAGTATATGCCATGCTACATAATATGATCTTGCGGAAGCAGCTGCAGCAGGGACAAAATGGTGAAGGCCCTCATAGCCCACCGCAATTGCCAAGGCCATTACAGGCACAGAGGGATTCAGACCATGAACACACTGTGCCAGCCCCAGTAGGCAGACGGAGGCATGCCCAATATGCCTATGCCTTGGCAAAGGGGGAATGTATAGCACATACTCTGACAGTGAAGGCCTCTACGGACTGACACCTCTCCACCTGCACACACAGTAAAATGGATGGCACACAAACATGACCACCTGTAAATTGTAATGTATAGGTGGCCCAATGTGTAACTCCTACATAGGCAGCACTCAAACATTGTAAACACAACAGCCAGTGGAACACGGAATGCCAACACCTGAACAGTACATGAGCCTTACAGCATATGGTGGTGCTGTGTGCCTGTCACATTCCCCGCCAGATATATATATATGTATATATATATATATATATATATATATATATATATATATATATATATATATATATATATATATATATATATATATATATATATATATATATATATACACATATGCATATATATAATACAGATAGAAAGGGCAATAGATGGATATATGGTGATATAGATGGATTCAGCGATATCTGCAAATATAATAGATAGTTCAACGACATTCATAACACCTTGGAGGTACAAATAAATAGGATACCGCCAACCATGGAATGTGTAACATACCGACATGCGTAACCACGAGGCTGAAAGACCGATAGAACACAGTACCGGAACAGTACATCCGCGAGTAATAGTATGATGATATGAAGGGACAGTTAGTCACCACTGCCGGTGTCGCTGTCCACGTAGGTACTGTGTTCAACTGTGTCTGTGAGTGCCGTAGTCTGTGTAAGTGTGCGTTGAGGGTGCCGTGTGCATCTCTGTGTGACTGTAATGTGTGTGTGTGTCCGCAACATGTGTTTGTTAGTGCCAAGTCAGAGGCAGATCAGTACGATAGGTGTGGGTATAGCTAGCCGTAGGCATACGGTTACTACCTGTCCCACAGTAGGAGGGACAGCCCCACCCTGGGCAGGTGTGTCCTGACATAAAACAGTACAAATGGCAAATGTCCGAGATGGTAGGACATAAATATGTCCCATACATAATGTAACAGTCGTATTTAATAGTTATGCCTGTATGTAAGAAACGTAAATGTTACATGCAATATGATAAGTAGCCAAAGTCACACAACAATAGGTATGTAGTGAGGATAAAAGTATGTGCTAACCTGTGTACTGACCGTGGCTACATGTTGGCCTGTAAACACCGCTGTGTGTCCCGCAAGTGTCCAACAATGACCATATGAAAAGGTGGCAACCCATGGCAAACAGGCTCATTTAACAACACAACCACAATGACTGCAAATATCTGGGACAGAAATACAAGGGATAGCTGTCACTTACACATATCCCTTGATATATCGCTGCAATTACGGAGGTATACAAGTAGCAAGCTCACCTGCAGATGATATAGAAACCAATTAATAACGACCCAATGTACAATCCCGTAACATAAGTCTACTAACTGTTAGCTCTCTAATTAGGGACAGAGCCCACATACATATATACGGATTATGTAGAAATGCAAGGCCCACAAACCTGTATATGTACACCCACCGACATCCCCCACACTAGAAACTAAAGCAATACAGACTGTAATAGCAGCACAAACATCCAGTCAGTCAATTACATCTGCAGAACCCTCAACATACCATGTGAGAGACACAATTAAAGGCGTCATGCAGAATTGCAGGCGTTGTATAATGGAACAAACAGCCATGTTACAGGTTTTGTTTGCAATACTCCGTTATCAGACGTTGGGATGACAGGTACACCCACATGTTGAACCAAATACTCTACCTGTCACACACAATCCACGGGGGACATGAATCCAAACTATACTTGTCTCCATGCATAGCAGTTGCAGTTACACATAACAAAACACAATACAGACCGTCTCCCCGAAGGTAGGGCAAATAGGCAATGCCCAAGTGGAGAATCCAATTATACCCCACTGTCGCCGCGTAATTGGCGAATGGAATAGCTGCACAGCTGATATGCAAGTAATTAGTCACTCAGGAACACCAATTGGTGGGATGAATCCACATGTTACAGGTATCGACGTATATAAGGATGACTTGCCAGACATTCAAACCGTATGCTCATACTGAATACCAGTTGAAACACTGTGAGAGAGATAGAAACTAAATGCCGTAACGACAACAAGGTATGTAGAACGCCTGATATGTAAGGTCATGTATAGCATGATCTGTATTAATTAGTTTTACTGTATGCATAGCCTGGTTTGCATTAATTAAACGTGTCCGCAATGCATAAAGTGGGGAAAGGTATTTATGTAGTGATGTCTTGCTGAGCATACTAACGCTTGTAGAAACTGTGCGTCCAGCAGTGGGACACAAGGTACACAGCACAGACACCACAAGGGATGCTACATGAGGGCGTTAAACAAAATAATTCCATACAACCCGCTATCAGTGGTAGGGTATGTCCAACAAGGACGTGCCATAGCAGGGGATAGTATATGTTGATATACTGTCACAGCACGCATGTGTATGGGCATATAACGTTAATGACATATGTAAGGTGGTCCCGCTGTGCAAGTATGCTTTGCATTATGGGATACTATGTGAAATATGTGTAATGTATAGTATTATAGGTAGATATGACAGATATTCTACACAGCATAACAGGCATATCATGCATACCACAGGTATCGTCTATTGGTATGTACAATAACAGGATACATATGGCCTGTAGGTATGGGACATAGTAATAGCATGATAGCTAATCTAAATGGAAGGGCTACCAAGTAACCATGCACAAAGGACATGTAATAGCTTCACAGGTGCATAGTGGGGTACTATGCAGTCTGGCAAGTCCATGTGAAAGCACAACTACAGTGTTCACACTAGTGGCACCTCTCTAGGGTAGTGTCCTGTGAACAGCAGAGCCAGGTGTCACCTGCACCTCTGCACAGTACAGCCACTGCAGTGATCCCAGGCCTACATGTGTCTCCCAACCACCAAGGGAGGTATCACATGAACAGTGCTGCTGAGTGTCCCTGCGTGATGTACATAGGACTTATGTTCCAAAGCATGGTGAGTGTCCGGTTTGGGAATGTAACCCACAAGCACATCCCAGTCATTGTGGCGTGTGTGCACATATCCATGAGCATGTTGCTCACAGTGGCCTCTGCTTATGTCGCGTATGAGGAGTATATCCATTAATAATGTTGTGGACATGGGCCCTGTCTGATCAGCAGAGGTCACCCCTGAGTATGTAGTATGCAAATGTGTACAGATGTGGTGTCCGTAATGCAGCCACATATTTAAACTGTCGGAGCTCAGTAAATGTCATGGCATATTAATGTTGTGGCATGTAAAGCTGTAGCTGTTGTGTAAGGTACACCCTAAATGGGGTGGTGTACCCTTGAATGTGTGTAGATGTCTTGAGTTCAGAGGTACAATGGGTGCCTATGTACCAGCTACACACCCAGTACAGATAGGTGTGGCCACGTAGAAGGATATCCACACCACAGTGGCAATACGGTAACCACAGGAGTGGGTGCGACATATGTGTGTACTGCAAACATGTACAATGTGATATGTATGTAGGGGACTACCATCCATGTGATAGTCAGTGGGTGAATGGTGTAATGCAAAGGTGATGTGCATGCACCTTGTGTCATGCAGCTTGATGCCATGAGTCATATTATGTATCTGTCACAGCAACACCCGTATGGTTGGAGTCGGTATCAGCTGGTGGAGCAATCATGGCGCTTGGTATGCAGGGGTTTCAAAGCTAGGCAGGGAAAGTCCCCTGTGCTAGCCTGTTCCGCAGGGAAGCATATACTGAACATGAGGGGCTCTATGACTGAGGACCGTGGTATGCCAAATGTACCTGACATGTAGTAGGTACTATGGTATGCTGGCCTCACTGTGTGTCCTGTCCATGAGCCACATAGCATAACATCCTGAGACACAGGGTATGATGTGCAGGTGGATGTGTATGTTGTCAATACCAGAATGGGGAATGGTGATGAAAGGCAATGAGAGGACAATGTAGGATGTGTGGACTCCCGTACCATCAGCAACTGCCCTGGTAACTGTATGAAAGGAGTCCACCATGTGTAGGGGCCATCCTCCAGCCCTAACAAGCCCAACCCGGGTGGCAGCAAAGGACGGGAGCCCAACAATGTCTCTGTGAATGACGTCCTTGATGATGTGCCCCATAGCCATGCAGAACAGTCCAGTCAGGTGTGTAGGACTATAGTCCCACTTGTGCAATGTGGTGCCACCTGTGTGTAGTGTGATAAATGCTGTTGTGTGCCATTCAGGGGCTACAATGTCTGAAACAAGGCTATTACTGAATATGGTGGCCTAGTGGGGAGACATGTAATTCAGAGGTTGGTGGACATCACAGCCTGGGACGTTGGAAGGTGACATGGGGTCAGTGTCCCAGGACATATAGAGTGTAGGTCAGTACTGTGTAGGTGTGACCACAGGGACACCACAATGTTCATGTATGGATTGTGGCCCTGTAGTTAGTGAGATGGTGTAATGTCAGCATTGAATCCATCCTCCAGCATGTTGCCAACAACACCTGGGTCTGCAATGTTCCTGAGTGACTGTTGTATGTGACAGCAGATGTGGGTGTTGCCATCGACTACTGACATACCACCATAATGCCTTGTGGTACACCCCGGAATGTGTGGCAGTCATGTTTACGTAGCTAGTCTTGGAGTATGTGATGAGGGACCCTGTGGCCCCACCATGGCTGACCAGTGAGCCACCCCACACATGGGAATGTACACCACTGTGCAACAGCCTACTACACCTGTTGTTGTACATCATATGTCCATGGAACATGACCACCAGAGTGGCGTCTGTTATCTGGTGTGTACCATCATGGCTCTGTGTGGAATAGCAAGATCCATGCAGTTGTGTACATGCTAATGAAGTGCACTGGGATATGTGACAGCATTTGTATGTGCATTGTCCATCTGCACGGGTGTCATGATGTTAACAACCGCTGTCAGCACACGTCTGTACTAGGTGTTGTAGTACTCATGTACTGTGTATGCTGTGATGGGTGTGTTGCCGGGATGTGGCTAACAAGGTCGATTAGCATATGTTCGGAATCCATAAATGAGGGGATAACCCCAGGTGTGTAACACCAGTCACATGGTGGTAGTGTTCATGCCAAGGGTAATGTAGGTCTTGGAGGTGGTGTGTATGGGTTGATCCAGCAGAGCGGAGGGTATGACTCATGGATGTGTCGGTACATGAGTGGCTATCCCAGTGAAGTGTGGGGTAGTGTCAGTCACACATCAATAGTAGCTGTCTGAGGCCCACTGTCCACTATACCAACATAGAAGGTATTTTACCCGTGGGGTATGATGTTGACTCTGTCGCTTGTTACAATGTGTATAGCGGTCCCGGACACAGTTAGTTGCACATGGAACACCTCTGATGCATTGTGCTAAGTAACTTGCCAGGATGTGTGCAAAACATAGTGGGATATGGGAACCCCTCAGCTGTGGGCGTGCTGGTCCAGGTATGTGCCTGAAAGGTATGGTCTGTCTATAACCTGTCATTGCAGGTGTGCTCTGCAGAGTCTAGAGGCAGGTCCCAGTCACTGCAGAGATGTTTGAGTGGTGCATTATAAGGTGTGCCTTGCCTGCGTGCGTCACAGAGGAAGATGCAAGCATTGTGTCACATGACCCCATGTCGTGCCTGCCAGTTACCGCCCTGCCGGTGATAGTTATTGGAAACTGTGCAAGACAGGCAGTATAGAAGCAGCAAGAGCCTTACATGTGAGCTGTACTCCCAGGGCTAACAGGTGCAAGTCATCTGTGCCACAGCATTGTGTTTGACCAGGACAGTCATAGCGGAAAGATACCAGATGCCTGTGGAATGACAATAGGAGCATAGGCAACTGTTGAAGTGACACAGTCGGTCATTGTACAGTGGTATCGTGTCCGGACAAATGCAAAATGCTCCCCAGGGCTTGGCCCACACCCTCAGGGCTATAAGACTGGTGAGATATTGCATGTCCCTGCACACGTAGTCTGTGAAGTGGCATCACAGGGCAGTCACACTAACATGGAGAATGACAGTCATATCGTACCTGGTGATGTGTGGCATGGGTACATAGGTTATGTTGCAGAAGCAGTTACCCGACAGCAAGATGTAAGCGACTAACGCCTTGTGTAGCCTGCTGTGTGGAACTGCAGTGTGACTCCCTACAGAGTCAATTATGACTGGTGTGTTGTGAATGTTATAACTCACTATTGGCTGTATGTGATGGGCACACATGAGTCTGTGGGCTATAAGCTGATGATGTTGTCTTCCATGATGGGGGCTACCTCTGGTGCCTACAGTGCGTATGGAGACGTACTGCACAAGTTGTCCTCATAGGTGTGGCCAGTGGTGTAGATCATGTGAGACTATGTGATGGGTGGGGTGTGTTGCGAATGTTACACATCCCCAAATGACTGTCAGGTGCAGTCAGGGTTGGTGACAGCATTACCCCCAGCCATAGCTGTCAACCTCCTGTCCCCAAACTGAGGAACATTAGCCCTCATACTGTGTGACAAATGGGCAAAACATGGAACACTTACAACTGGCTTACTAACAGCTTCAACTAGGAAGGGCATATGATGGCTAAAATAGGCTGGTTTTACGTATAAAAAAGGTATTCTAATGAATTAATATGATTCCCATCTATTTAGCCATGGCTAGCAGGTAAACAATTTACAACAATGAATGTGTGACAGACCCTTCCAATGTGGAACCTTGAGGAACATGCACCTTTTAGAACCCCAAATGAGGTACGTTCCTCGTAATGAGGTACACCTGAGAGCTATGCCCCCAGCATGGCTGCAGAAGTGCATCCCCCACAGGCTGTAGTGCCGTATGTTGGGAGGTGAGCATTGAATGTGTACATGAGACAATTGCTCTATTGCCACATGTACGACATAGCCCTCATATAGACAGGCAGTAGCACTGGTACGTGACAGTTGGACATGCCTGTATATGCAACCATGTCCCACAGGATATGTGCATTACGTGTGTACAACAGCTGTTGTACCATAAGCAAACTGGGAAGTGTAGGACAGCCAGTGTACCTGTGGGAAATGGTGTGGAATGGGTGCTATAGTAATCAGTAGCTCATGACATGCTCACAAGTTCTGAACAAGTGCCTAGCATGACCATACAATACAGATAGGGTGTTGGATAATATCAACCCACAAGTGGTGATGACAGTCATTTAGGGTGGCACCGCACTATAACCCTGCTGAGTATGGTGTGCATGTCCATGAACCATTAGCACTGTAGATGTTAGCAGTACAGATGTACAAGACAGCACGGATATTTGATTGCAAATACCTTTGCATGTCACAGGAGTGTTCCACCAGTGGCCTGTTGACAGACTCACAACTACAAAAGGTGCAAGAGTGACATGTGCATAGCACACCAGTGCCAGCTACAGTAGAACAGGGTTAATGTGTTGTACCCCATCCTCATTGTAGCCCATACCACACAGACAAATGTTAGGCATCTGTGTATGTAAGGCTGTGAATGGCCATGACCTATCAGTATAGCTGTGTCAGTGTTGTGAACAACATACAGAACGAGCTGTGTGGGTGAGGTGTGTGACATATGTGCACAGTCTTATGGATAATACCAGCAGTGTCACCGCTAGGTGAACATCCCTGTACCCATAAACTACTACCTAGGCTGTGGTCAACATTATGGACACTGTGTAAGAGATGGTGCTGTGCAGTGCACCCCCCAACATGGTGACGTCTCCAGGCCCCTTAGGTAGTCATATGAGGTACCCATGTCATGTCAGGGTGCCATCCATGAGCATGGAGATCACTGGACAGGCATATACAGCACTGTGGTGACCAATATTGGATAACATACCACCTGTAAGGGGTAATGGCTATGCATGGATGTGTGATACCAGCCTTCACAATCCTCATCTCCACTATGCAGCATGCTGTCTACCTTGCAGAAGGACATTTGCTACACCATGATGATGGACATACTACATGTCCATATCCTGAACTATAAGACATACGTCATGGACAGCCACCGTCCTAATACTAGGATCGCCACAGGCTGGACAGATCCCTGTGCCATATATGTGACATACTCCCGCCATACCATGCAACCCTGTCCATCAAAGCTGCACATGTCATCCCAGTCATACATGGTGTGATGACCGCATGGTAGATGTACTATCAACTGACTGGATCAGTAATGTGGCACTGATGCACCTTGCGGTGGCACAATGGCTGTCTGTTACAGCTTGGAAACCATTCCCGCACATGCTATGGTTGATAACCATCCCTGCGAGTGTCGTCTGACTAGCCATTGTCCCATGTCTATCACATGTGCAATACAGGCGATCCGTGGCAGGATGTTGAACAGTTGTACAGTGCTGTGTAGATGTATATGGCAAAACACATGCATGTACAGGTGTCCATGCATATGTGTGCATTGTCACTGCTCAAGTCCATTACGGCTGTGTCTGTGTTGATATTTAACATATACACAGCATCCAGGTTAACAGTAGTACCATGGACACATCCAGGCATGTGCAGATAGGTAAGAACACAAGTGCAGGCAACTAGACATGCCCACAGCAAGACAGCATTTACATGGAGTATGAACACTGTAATGAGGTGACACACATATATGGTGATGATATCCAATGCATAATGGGTGTGACATGTGTGACACAAACACGTCAGTCGTGTCAGTGTCATGATGCTTTGCAAAGATAACTGTGCAGATGTAGTAGATGTCATAGGAATGTATGTGCAGCAGTATCTCTGTACATCTCTGAAACTGTGACCTGTCACCATCATTATGTCTTACAGATAATGCCCCGTACACGCCTCCCAGCATACACCCGCCAGGAGGATGATGTCCTCATCCCACAGCTCCATGACAACTATGACTTGTTGTTCAGCCATAAGCCACAGCATGCCCAGCAGCGGGATGACCTGTGGCAGGATCTACGCAGGAGGGTGAACGATGTGGTTGGCCATAACTGCACCTACGAGCAGGTGCACAGACACTGCACGGACTTGATATGACATGCAAAACAGTGTGCCACTGCAATCGCCAGGGAACAAGGTGGAACAGGTGGTGGGCCACCAACCCAGCCCCCACTCACACACACCGAGGAGCTACTGGCCAGTCTGGGGACACCCAGGGAACAGCATCCAGAAACACTAGCTGCCATCGTGGAGGTGGGTGTCTCCCAAGCAATGAGCCCGGAGTTGCCTGGTAAGTCAGTACTGCACATATGGCTATTATATCCCATGTAGTTGCATGTGTCACTGTACATTATGTAAAGTAACAACATATGCAAGGTATGTGGACACACATGCTGCATACTACAGTATGCTACGTTGTGTATGCACACATGTGCATACTATATGCTATTACACAGGTGAATGTGTTCACATGCACAGTGCAACTTGTGGCTGTCATACAGTCATGGATAATGTTCATACTGGTGTGTCGCCCCTATACAGGTACCTCTGGCGTGCCGCACAGACATGAGTCCGTTGCAGGTGAGACTGTCATCAGTATCAGGCATGTTACAGTGTAGATCTATTTGCCATGTGGCCAGTTAACACTTGCACACCTGATGTTTGTTCCAGTCACGATATGCAGGTCGCACCACCCTTCATTCACACAGGCCACCCATGTGCAATATATACAAACGTAATGATACACCGACTTGAAACCACAGTACTTGTCATTGCGACATGCGTGGTCAGCTGTGCATACAACGGTGGAGGTGTTCTACAATGGAGGCATATGTAGCATGCATTGAAACAACATGTGTGGTACGCACACAGTACCACACAGTGAGCTGTGATATGGGAAGCCCATAGGTGTCACCATTGTGTCATATGCCCCTGCATTGGGTGCACACATTGTGATGTGCCACCTGACATGTCCCAGACATGTAGTGTTCTGTCTGCAATATTGTCACACTATCGCATGACCTATACCCCACATACCAAACATACAACCCGTTGTCTGCATAGCCCTGTGGATTGTGACATATCTGACATCTATGGGTGTATCCATAGTTTAAAGATTGCTTCCCCAAGGTGATGAGTCTTCTCCCACGCAACTGGAACAAAATGGCTCCCAGAGAGGTACAAATGAAGTACAAGCACGCCAAACCTCTCACGTGGAGCAATGCACGGCCAACCAAACTATTCAAGCCACACAACGGCCAGCAAGGAATGTTCCAAAAATATTTTATTAGAAAAGAACACATAGGATATGTTCCACAACATTATACTCAGTTTTTTATCTAGGTATGCCACCATTAAGTTTTTTACACATTATTTTTATTTTTATGATTTTTTACGATTTTGTCCTTTTTGTATGTATTCTTACATTATTTTGTGTCTCCACAGACCAGAATATTATAATCTGGGGTGTTGGTCTTATTCAGTCTATTATGTTGTATTTTGATTGGGTGATTGGTTTGACTGATACTATAAATAGTATCAGGTGCATTTGTTGTTTTTTTCATTTTTTCTTTGCTCCACTGAAGAAGGGGAACCGAAACCGGTTTGGAGCAGGATATATTTTTATATCCTATGTGTTCTTTTCTAATAAAATATTTTTGGAACATTCCTTGCTGGCCGTTGTGTGGCTTGAATAGTTTGGTTGGCCGTGCATTGCTCCACGTGAGAGGTTTGGCGTGCTTGTACTTCATTTGTACCTCTCTGGGAGCCATTTTGTTCCAGTTGCGTGGGAGAAGACTCATCACCTTGGGGAAGCAATCTTTAAACTACGAGAAGCCAACGAATGTCTGTTTTCTTTCTTTTTGTGGCGTTTGGTCAGCATTTTGGCAAACCAGTGCTTCATTTGTGGATTATTTATCTGTGTTACAAGCGGGTTTGGTGTTTTTGAATATCGCATTTTTACCATTGGAGCAGCCAACTTAGAAGCAAGCTTCGGTTTATTTTTGCGTATTTGAGTATCGCATTTATATCCTTGGGAGCATACAACTTAGAAGCAAGCTTCGGTTTATGTTTGACATTTTTGTACTTTCTACTTTGAAGTTTTTGGGCATGGTGTGGTCGGACATTGGACATTTCTCTTTTTTCAGGTACTGTTTATTAAGAACATTAGGTCGCCAGTAGTTCTGTATCTACCGTTGACATTTTTTGCGTATGGAGAGGGTACGCTTGGGTCGGTGAATGTGAATGTGTCAAACGGATTACATATGTACTACGGATGTCATTTTTTTCTTTGAAAACCATATTATAGCAACTTCTCGGATTTCAGCTCAGTGCCCCTTTGGCATTGAATCATGATGGGCGCTACGGATGAAGAATAAGGACTTATTTTGTCAACAAGGACTTGCATGTTGTATAATTTACTTTATCTACTTTTGTAATTACTAAGAATGGTTCATTATCAGGAGTTAATGTTTTTCAATACGTTTTATACATTTACGAGAGTGTAATGTGATTCAGAGAACCTTTTGGTCTCAGTCCCATTCTTTGGTATTATTTTTGTAGTTGTTGCTTTTTTGGCCTATTTACTTTTGTACAACATTAGGATTGGACATCTATTTTGTGGCTATTATTGTATCTAGATACAACTAATGCACTTTTGGGTTATATATGCAAGTCTGGTAGGGATTTGTCTATGCTTGAGGTTAATATCAGGAATGTTTTGATTATTAGGCGCCAGCGTTTTTGATTACATCCTATTTATTCACGGGAGTGCAAGGTGATTTGTTGAGTGAGCCTTTGGTCTCAGTCACATTTCTTGATACACTAAGATACCAGTATTCTGGTTGCTGGTCTATGTGGTATAATATTTGGATTACACATTTTTTTGGTGATAACCATCTATTTTACATGTATTTAAGGCATTTTTGGTCTGTTTTACACATGCAAATCTGTTTGGGATTGGTCCATACTTGATGCCACGGCGGGATTATGACAGAATCGTCTAGGGTATTCCATCTGTTTTTATATTATTAAGCTTCTGATGATTTTCATTCATCCTTGGGCCTATTTTCCAATTGGATGCATTAAGCTACTTTTGCACCAGTAACGGTGGGCTTGGATTACCGATATAATTCGGCCTTATGTGGTAACACCATCATAGGCCTACTTTGGGGTGGTTTTTGTATTCTTTTTGTATTGTTTTGTGTTACGCATTCAATTGATTAATAGTTGGCTGACCAGTGTTCTTTGATTTTTAGATAATTCATTAGATATATTACCTATGATATTGAAGTGGTTCATTGGACCAAGGTAGTGCCATATAGGTACATTACTATTCTTGTATGATTTATAGGTGCTTTAGTCATATGGTAATACTGGATACATCATTCATATTATATAGATACAGTATAGGATGATATCATTATTATATTGTGGTCTATATACTTGTTATTGTACTAGGGATATACAGGTTTGAGGCCAGATAAAATGCCATAATGGTATTTATACAGTTTTTGGCCCCTTGAACTTTATGGAACTATTAGAACAACCTATTATATCCAACATTTGTAATAATATACAACAATTGGTCCGATTATACCTATTGTGATATAAGGTTGACACTTTTTTTATGTAGATATTAATATTTCAGATTGGTGCTGTATCACTTATGTATATACCCAATTGTCAGTTGTTGGTTACTATGCTGATATTTATATAATGTCGTTAAGAGCTATCAGATAGGATTTATGATCTGATGATGTTTTAAACAAGTGATCTCTATATTGACACTACCTATCATTCATTACTATCATTCATCCCTTGATTTGGTCATTGATACTCATGTCCCAAGGGGAGGTCTGCTAATCTTGGACTTAGCTTATTTTGGTCAGCACTGTTTTTTGATACAGTTGGACATTGTACAGTTGTTGCTTCCCCTGAGATACTGGTATTTACTTTATACACTCTATACCAATTGGATTCAGTTTACTCCTACCATTTTTGAGTAGGTGTCTTTTGGGTTTGTTTCCTGTTCTGGCACCGCATCCTTTTCCATTTAGGTCCTGCTGGGTCAGTTCACTATGAATCTGGACAGTATTTTGCAGGGTATGTGTGCTGATAGAGAGGATATCCATGTCTTTGGACTGGAATCCATCTCAAGCAACAATATCATGGATCAACAGACTGCCCCCTCAAATAATGGATGCCAATCTGCCTTTTTTGATTTGGAGAAAGCCCTTAAGGGGCTGAGAGCAAATATTTGGCATCTACGTCTTTTTAAGGCTTACTTACATAAAAAATTAGTACCACGTGGACTTAGAATTAAGTTAAAGCCCATGGTCAGCAGATCTGAAGAGAGGCTGACCAATGAGTGGTTTGAGGCAGTTCAAGAAGGATCTATGAAGTTTGTACAAATATTGTCAGATTACTATGAAAGGACAATAGATTCAAATATTGCTGAGATTAAAGATTTAAGCAGTATTTGTAAACAATTTGAATCGAATAGTAATTATGGCACGTTGGTAGCCAATTTATCTAAAGAACTGACTCAGTATGACAAATTGACGAAAGATAGAAAAGTTAAAAAGTTTAATCGGGACGTCAATGATTATGCTAGGGGTCGCCCCTTTGAACTTCAGAAGTCAGTGAGATTTAAGGATATGTCTATGGGTAAGGGCGGTGCGAGAACTAGGAAACGACCCAGACCAATTCTTAAAAATAGGGAGCAGACCTATACCAGTACCTCGGGTGATGAGTTTTCCCCCACTGATAGCGAGGGTATTACCTCTGACCATTCACCTTACAAAAAAAGAAGTAACATACCTACCCCTTTTGGGGTAAGAAGAAACGACGCGGGGGGAGGAAACACCACAATAGGTCCAGATTTGGAATCAATGGATGGAATAGTTCAAGCTTTTCTAAAATAGATGAAACTACTTTTCACAATGTGCTTAACTTGTCTAAGGTTCAGTTAACACTGGAACAAGAAAAAATACTCAATAAAGGCTTAGGGTTTGTACCTGGCTACTTTTGTGATCAATATCAAACAGTAAATGATGTTTTGGAATTTTGCCGTTGTTTAAATCTAAAGATATTCTTTTCTGATAAGGTGAACAACACAGCTCAAAGATCTACTGATTTTAGGTTTTTAAAATCTACATTTCAACCTCCTGCCAATATGCATGTCACAGCTTTTCAACAGGCTGTACTTAGGGACCTACATTTTCCACCTTATGGCTTCAATATTCGTAAAGATAATATCCAGCAGACTGAAAGACAGGCACTTGAGGAATTAAGAAATAACAATGATATTGCAATTGTTAAGGCAGATAAAGGTGGGGCAGTAGTTGTTTTGGATATGGATTACTATACACAGGAAGGATTACGACAGTTATCTGACAACAAATGTTATATGAAAATGGACATTGATCCGACCACTACTTTTAAAATGGAGATTGATAAGTTCTTGAGTAGTGCAGTTGAGAATGGTATTTTGTCCAACACCATTGTCAAACATTTGACAGTAAAGGATCCAAACAAACAGATACTTTACTTACTGCCGAAAATACACAAATCCTTGACCTCCCCACCTGGCCGTCCTATTGTGTCTGGTCATGGTTCTTTAACTGAACCACTTTCAGCTTTCTTGACAGAATATTTGAAACCACTGCTTATCCACGTAAGAGCTAGAATCAAGGATACCACACAATTTTTACAAATCATAGCAGAGACTGAAATTGAACCCAATTGGCTACTTTGCACATTGGATGTAAAATCATTATACACCAGCATCCCTCATTGGGCAGGTCTCCAAGCATTACAATACTGGCTTGAAAAATCCAACCTATATCGTCCGGGATTTAACACACTTTTGATCTGCATGTGTGAGCATGTCTTGAATAAAAACGTATTCTTCTTTCAAGGTGAATGCTATTGGCAGTTACAAGGCACTGCTATGGGGGCATCTTTTGCCCCTATATATGCAGATCTGTTCATGGCTTACTTGGAGGAATACTTAATTTATGATACATCTCACAACATTTACATTGTAGAAATGGATATCTGGCGTAGATATCTTGATGATTGTTGGATGGTGTGGCGGGCCGATACAGAATATCTTAAAGAATTTGTGGATTATCTTAATAGCAATTGTTGGGGCATTGAATTTACTATCAATAGCAGCAGGTCCAACATTGAATTTTTGGATGTTAATGTATATAGGAAGCCTGACAACACACTAGGCACTAAAATATACAGGAAATATCCTGAATACAATACATTGCTACATGCCTCAAGCATGCATCCCCGCCACACTGTCCGGAACATCCCTAAATCTCAATTTTGCCGTATCAAAAGAATCAACTCCAGTCAGGATGACTATGAGATAGCCAGTTCGGATCTTGCAAATAGATTTTATGATAGAGGTTATTCTGATTTTGATATTAAATCTGCAAAATATTGGTCTGACAAACAAACTAGGGACCAGCTTTTACAATACCAGGACCATCAGAAAAACAAAAAAGATGATGAGGTCTTGAGACTGGTTACTACATATGGCAGAAATAATCAGATTATCAGAGGAGTGGTGGACAGAAATTGGAATATCTTGATGGCTAATGATATTCTCAGACAACATCTTGGGACACGTTGTCAATTTTCTTACAGAAAGGGCAAAACTTTAAGTTCCATGTTTTCACATTTCAAACATCATGGTAGTGGAGGGGCACGGTACAAACAGCTCACGATTATGGGTAAAGAATTGACAGGCACCTTCCCTTGCGGACATTGCATGTCCTGTTCGGACATTAACAAAACTAAATCCTTTAGCAGTGCTAATACCAGTAAGGTTTATGACCTTAAATTTTTCGGGAACTGTTCAATGAGTTGGGTGATATATCTTGCCACTTGTCAATGTTCTGCATTTTATGTGGGCAAGACTTCCCGGCCTCTCAAAATCAGAATTGGGGAACACAGGAGTAACATTAGAAACAAGAAAACCACTAATGCTCTTTACCTACATACAGTCAAACATCCCACGGCAAAATTTAAGTTTACTATTATTGATCGGATTGTTGGTGATAGGAGTCACCAACAAGGTTGGGAAAACATTTTGACACAAAAAGAAAAATATTGGATTGTACATCTGGGTGCATTATTTCCCCCGGGTATTAATGACCACCTATAGCATATTCATATTGATATTGTTGACCATTATATATATATCATTCTCTTTTCATGACATACATGATCTTGTATAAAAATATATATATGTTGAATTGATGTAGCCCATTTATATTGATCCTGTTGATCATCAAATATATATATATTTTCCTTTTCATGACATATATGATTGGTTACTAGCTAATATGTTAGATTGATGTTCCACAACATTATACTCAGTTTTTTATCTAGGTATGCCACCATTAAGTTTTTTACACATTATTTTTATTTTTATGATTTTTTACGATTTTGTCCTTTTTGTATGTATTCTTACATTATTTTGTGTCTCCACAGACCAGAATATTATAATCTGGGGTGTTGGTCTTATTCAGTCTATTATGTTGTATTTTGATTGGGTGATTGGTTTGACTGATACTATAAATAGTATCAGGTGCATTTGTTGGTTTTTTCATTTTTTCTTTGCTCCACTGAAGAAGGGGAACCGAAACCGGTTTGGAGCAGGATATATTTTTATATCCCATGTGTTCTTTTCTAATAAAATATTTTTGGAACATTCCTTGCTGGCCGTTGTGTGGTTTGAATAGTTTGGTTGGCCGTGCATTGCTCCACGTGAGAGGTTTGGCGTGCTTGTATCTATGGGTGTATGTCATATGGGACAGCACAGACATGTGGAAAAGATGCCCATCACACACAATTGGCCAACACATGTGCGCACATGGCCATGGGGGATGGCCAGAGACATATAGCCACACAGTACTTGGGATGTGTATACACCCTGTTGCACATTGTCCACACATGGTCCAATTATAGCCTTAGTTGACCGATTATACAGTTGATGTGGTACACTGTACAACCTAAAAGCCTGTGCACAGCTACTGGAGGTGTCACTGAAGTCTACCATATACGATCTGTTGAACATCACGACTGTGTTGCAGTTATGGCTATGCAATGTGTACATATTATGCATTCTACAGCAACATAGATGCCTCATGTTGCCATGCAATGGCACAGTGTCTGTACTTCACACTGTATAGCAATGTAGACGGCTCACACTACCCTCCCATGCTCATGCACATTTGCTAAACATGCATTCTATCTGTAGGGCATACACACAACACTGCAATGTGAAGCCCATTATGATGCTGTACATGTGTCAGGACACCATTGTGTCAGACATGTATGCATGTTAATGCACATGTCAGCAGATTACATGTCAAGGTCACGTCAGCCATGTGTACTGTTATCCTGTTCTGGGCCACATGGTGTATCACGGGGATGCATGCATACTACCATGATTGTGTGAACTGCATGGCTACTGATATGACACCTGCTTGCTGTAGTGTGCACCCCAGGGAGGTATGCTTACGAACACTATTAATGTCTGAGCTGCATGCCCTCTGCTGTATCGCAGGCAACCTGCATGCCATTTGACAAATCACATGCATGGTGTATCTGTGTGTGTCTGTGTTTGTGTGTGTGTGTGTGTGTGTGTGTGTGTGTGTGTGTGTGTGTGTGTGTGTGTGTCTGTGTGTGTGTGTGTCTGTGTGTGTGTGTCTGTGTGTGTGTGTGTCTGTGTGTGTGTGTGTGTCTGTGTGTGTGTGTCTGTGTGTGTGTGTGTCTGTGTGTGTGTGTGTGTGTGTGTGTGTGTGTGTGTGTGTGTGTCTGTGTGTGTGTGTGTCTGTGTGTGTGTGTGTGTGTGTGTGTGTGTGTGTGTGTGTGTGTGTGTGTGTGTGTGTGTGTGTGTGTGTCTGTGTTTGTGTGTGTCTGTGTGTGTGTCTGTGTTTGTGTGTGTGTCTGTGTTTGTGTGTGTGTGTCTGTGTCTATTGTACTTTACAGTATTTCTTTGCATTCACAGGTGATGTAGGTGTGTTACCCTCCTGCGGTCCTTCTGATGTTAGTGTCCCCACAGATACTAGCAGTGATGAACATATGCATGAGGTACAGGCAGGGTTGTCAGGGGCTGAATCTGTGCCAATGGTTACCATCCCAGCTATGTCCCCCTCTTCCCCGTACACAGTTCTGCTGCCAACACATACCGCATCACCAGTGCCCATAGAGGAAGGACAGTCAGCGTCTGTTAGCGTGGAACAGGAACGTGTGGTGGCTACAGAAGGTGTGTCTACACACCATGGTGTCAGTGTAATGACTGCAGATGTGCCACACAGGCATGTGGCCGGTGCTGCTCGTAGGAGGACCTCTGGCAGACATGCACCTGCAGGACAGAGCGCAGCAGCTGGAGGCCACACTGTGCAGCAGTAGGACCCTGTAACAGTATGGGAACATGGCCGCATTCACGGGGTATACACCACTATAACGCACACCCCATAGTGTGCAGGTGGGGACCCTTGCCTATGTGGTCATCACCCTCACAGTACTATGCACCCACACGACGTGTCACAGAGAAGGAGCATGCACAGGTAGCCAGTATGGCTGGGACCTATGGCATCAACAGGGTAGTGCAATGCATCACCATTACGGGTTAGTCAACATGTGGGGTTAGTGATCATTTCCCACCATATATTAGCATACACCCTCACACCAAGCACCAGACATACATACAGACACACACACACACTGTGGTGACCACACATGTGTATACGGACAGCCGACGTGTGTGATGCACCACACCGGCCGACGTCATGCTTCCCACACTGACGTATATACAGATCTCTACAATGGTGTACAGGGATGTGTAGCAACTGGGACATATTCCCCACGATATGTGGCATCTCTGGTCACACATTTGGACACACATGGCAGTGCTGGGAATGATATACCTGCCATATGATGACAAGTTTGATAGACATGCAGCGGTATTGATTGCATTATGTGTACCAACACTATATCTGGCAAATGTGCTGCAATATGCACACGGGAGGTTGTAGGTGTTACAGGTGCCATGTGACATATAGTTGTTAACACCTGACCGCTGTGTATGCATTATGTCAGCACTGTCACGTAACAGTGGCATAGCGTACTGTTTGCACATGGCATGATAGGATGGTGTGTGACACAACTGTGAGCCACCCCCTGCACACATACATCTAGACAGGTGGTTCACCACGTTATGTACATACATCCCTCCATATGTGCTGTTTGTATGTCACCGTATACAGGTGTCAATGATGGGTCTGCATTGCGTCTGCATGTCGTAGGTAGGTGCGACTATGTTACGGACATCGGCCACTGCACATGCATGGTTTCTGCATGCACAGTACAGATGTCACATGTGTCTCCTGTTGCCATGTTTGTATGCATTGCTATTGTTGGACATGTGTGTTGACATACATAACACATGGACTGTGGTATGATATCATGGGTGTCACAGGCGACCAGTACAAGGGTATGTGTCCCAGTCAACACTGCTACCCCCTGTAGTGTGAGCATTCAACAGACATGGGCCCACCTTCCATTCGCGTGTGTAGCATTGATTAGGCCAGTGTTATGCACGAGGTACATCAAAGGCTATGTATGTATGTGTTGTGTGTGCAGTCCATGCACACATCCACACAATCACATGTATGACATATCCAGACATGTGTTCATTGGTGTACAGCAACAGTCAGGTGTCACAGCTGTGTAAGGGCCGTGGTATGTCGTGAGCCAACCTGTTCATGTATACTGGTATCATTGCAATGCATAACACCTGTTGGATCCCTGTTGGTACATGTGTACTCTGCACAGCTGGTGTACACCTCTGTAGAGCCCAGTGGTCATGTGTCACATGGTGTTGTGGGACCGTAAGGCTGTGTAGTGCTGCACCGACGACATGGTGCTGACTTGACAGCTACAGTGTACACTGCAGTGTGTACGTGTGTGACCTGCACCTGTGACAGCTGTGATGGCAGCTGTGTACAGGTCACTGCATGTGCGACCACCCTGTGCGTGAGGACAGTTATACCTTACTGTGCCCTTCTGTACTGTGCCCTTCTGTGTGTACACTCCATCTGCATGCAAGACGGCCCTTTGCAACAGCTAAGTGTGTGAGCATGCCCAGTATGCTGTTGTGTAGATGGACACACAGTACAGTCCATGTACGCAGTTGTGCAGATGGACACACGGTACATTGCACACTGCGCCCTTC
Organism: Protopterus annectens; assembly: GCF_019279795.1. NCBI lineage: Eukaryota > Metazoa > Chordata > Ceratodontiformes > Protopteridae > Protopterus > Protopterus annectens. The sequence goes on from NC_056739.1 coordinate 319,782,439, forward strand.
CGTGATTAGACTCCGTGTGCATGCAAGATGGCCCTTTGCAACTGCTAAGTGTGTGATCATGCCCAGTACACCGTTGTGTAGATGGATACACAGTACATTCAACACTGTGCCCTTCCGTGATTAGACTTCTTGTGCATGCAAGATGGCCCTTTGCAACTGCTAAATGTGTGAGCATGCCCAGTACGCCGTTGTGTAGATGGACACACAGTACATTCCAAACTGTGCCCTTCCATGATTAGAATCCGTGTGCATGCAAGACGACCCTTTGCAACTGCGAAGTGTGTAAGCATGCCCAGTACGCCGTTGTGTAGATGGACACACAGTACATTCCAAACAGACGTGTGATACTAAGCATGTGGGCATGGCCGTTGACATCCTGTATAGCCATGGTGGTCATCCAGGCAACAGATGTCCATTTTCAATGTCACGATGGATGCCTACATTGAACACACTGGTTGCTCTCTCGAAGGGTGTACTGTCTGTGGCGCATCCCGTATCTATTTAGTGTAGTAGTGCTCCGTAGATATTTAGTTTGCCCGATGACAGCACTGCCATGTTTGTGTACGTCTACCTTGGGACAGTAATATGCTTTCAGACTGCTCACTCTCTAAACATTCCCTATTGGCATCTTTGCCTTTGCGGATGATGTCACCCACCTAGAAGTATGCCTCTGGGAGTGCTGTGTTCAGTAATCTCGGTAGCGCGTTCTGTAAATGCGTAACGCTGTAGTATGTTAAAGTAGTTAGGTGTATGTTCAACTCCCGGCCCTGCCAAGTGTGTGTGTGTGTGTGTGTGTGTGTGTGTGTGTGTGTGTGTGTGTGTGTTTCCAGCTGCCTGGGGACACAGTAATGCTTTTAGATGCCTCACAACACATACATTCCCTATCGGCGTCTTTGCCTTTGCGGATAATGTCACCCACCTAGAAGTATGCCACTGGGAGTGCTGTGTTCAGCAATCTCGGTAGTGCGTTCTGTAAATGCGTAATGCTGTAGTGTGTTAAGGTAGTTAGGTGTATGTTCACCTCCCAGCCCTGCCAAGTGTGTATGTGTGTGTGTGTGTGTGTGTGTGTGTGTGTGTGTGTGTGTGCGTCTGTGTGTTTCCAGCTGCCTGGGGACACAGTAATGCTTTTAGATGCCTCACAACACATACATTCCCTATCGGCGTCTTTGCCTTTGTGGATGATATCACCCACCTAGAAGTATGCCTATGGGAGTGCTGTGTTCAGTAATCTCAGTAGCGGGTTCTGTAAATGCGAAATACTGTAGTGTGTTAAGGTAGTTAGGTGTATGTTCAACTCCCGGCCCTGCCAAGTGTGTGTGTGTGTGTGTGTGTGTGTGTGTGTGTTTCCAGCTGCCTGGGGACACAGTAATTCTTTTAGATGCCTCACAACACATACATTCCCTATCGGCGTCTTTGCCTTTGCGGATGATGTCACCCACCTAGAAGTATGCCTCTGGGAGTGCTGTGTTCAGTAATCTTGGTAGCGCGTTCTGTAAATGCGTAATGCTGTAGTGTGTTAAGGTAGTTAGGTGTATGTTCAACTCCCGGCCCTGCCAAGTGTGTGTGTGTGTGTGTGTGTGTGTGTGTGTGTGTGTGTGTGTATATATATATATATATATATATATATATATATATATATATATATATATATATTTGTAATATGTATGTGGATATTAGCACTATTGAATGTGCTGCATTGTCTGTACATGTTCACCTTGGATGTATCTGAATGTGCTATGGCTCTGTGATAGTGCACATACTGTGTGCTGTAGTGATCCTGGGTTATAGTTGTGTAGTGACCAGTTATTTTGTTGCTGGGTATTACCAGGGACATTGAAAACAATGATAGTACAGCACCTTTAAACGGTCATGTGCACATCTCAGCAGCAGTCAGCAGTGGTTATTACTTTGGAGGATGAGTATGGCTCATATAACTATGTATTAAATGACAATGCTATGCAAATCAGGTTAACATTACTGACACCCATTTATCCACAGGTTGTGATACAGATCCCATGTATGTATGTGTATACATTGCCAGGTGCAGGACTGGACTATGGTTGAATGCATGGAGGGGTGTCCATGGCCAGGAATGGCGATCTGTACAGCTTGGCAGGTACAGTCTGTGACTGTCCCACAACCTCCAGTATATGGCTGACACATGCTGAAACAGTGTACATGCAGAGACACACATAAAACAAACAGCTAGGAATAACACATACGCACACATATTGCATCAACATTGGGCCATGCAAAACCTGTTGTCCCTCACACACACACAAATGCATACATGTTGATTGGCTGGTTCACTGACAGGCTCTGGAAAAGAAACTACATACCCTGTGCATATGATGACACCTGTGCCACCTCTTGTAATGTGTAACATTGATGCAGGTACAGACTAACATGGTGCTGATGCACAGGGTGGCTTCATAGCACTGTAATAATATTACAATGTTGTTAACACAAAGTGTGATTTCCTTCTAGGTGTATGTAAGCAGGCATGATACATTACAGCTATGATCATCAATGTAGTATAGTGTACAGCACCGCTAATTCTGAAGATGTATTATCCATCCATGTGCCATTTGACTGATGTGTGTAGTATTGGCAGCATGTGTTTCAGAGTGTGCAGTACGTGTGTGATGTGTGTAGTACAGATTTACATGTATTTATATGTGAACATGGTGAAGGTGCACTGTCTGCATGTACATGTATAGTGGACACATTGGAATGGTGACATGCCCTGTATTTCACACTGTTAACACTTCATAGTTTCTATTGGTGGCCAGTATGCATTATACTACACATATTGTTGCACTTGTCTACACATGTGTGATTGCTATGGTTTTACACGGTGCTGTGGGTGATACTGTTACTATCTGTCATAGCTTTGCATTATGGTAGTAGACACGACCTCAACAGTCTGAATAACCAATTGTTATATGATATCTTCACAACTGACCCACACATGTAGGACACACAGTAGCATGTGGATCCTACATGTACTATACTATACCAGTTCGCACTGGTATTGACCGCCACACATTGCTGGGACCATTACTGTTTGAAATATAGCCATGTTAGTTACAAGCAAAGACAATAGGGATATTCCTGTCCACATCTGGGAATTCATACTGTGGCCTAGAATGCATTCTGCACATGACACAGTCTACACAAGGGTATCATACAGACAGATACGTGTTATCCAACCCATGCTGTACACCTATAAGGCTAAACAGAGTCAGTTATCCACATTTACTACATATACTTTACCAACAGTAACACATAGGTATTACACCCCAATATGTATAATGGGTAACAATGTGTACATATAGATATGTGCTATGTCATTTGTCATTTGATATTTGCATTTACAATGGTATTTTGAAGTACATCACTGTATCACATATGCAATGAGAGTTCTGCATGCATATCCTCCAAGGTGGTTGTACAACTATGATGAATGTCCATTATTGACATACTTTGCTGTGTTTGAACTGTTCTGCAGTAATACACATACATGAATAGTCACTCACACTATGTATATAAACTGTCATGTGTGTGTGTGTGTGTGTGTGTGTGTGACACAGATGACCTAGGCCACAGACAATTCTGGTACATGTAGTTGACAAGTGCTTTAATGCTCCACCAGATGTGTCCAGGCACCAGAACTGTGACTTGAGCGACACAAACACATGCTAGAGTAAAGTTTCTGTATGTGTGTGTGCCTCATTATGGCATTCCTGTTCATGTGTGTGTGCATTTCTGATGTGTGTCATCAGCCACAGTTGAACTGCACATCCGGCATCCCCCACTAGGTGACCATGAGGGTTGTCCCCATTGCCAAATGTTTTGTACAGCTGCGTCAGATGCCACATATTGGAAGCATTGCAGCTTCCAGGGCATCCAGCACACACATTCATTATTATGGGCTGGCCATCACACACAAACCGCCACTTCATGGAGGGGAAGCCCTTGTGGATGATGTAGGCCCTACCACACTCACTGGCTGGTGCTTTGATGCATATGTGCGTGCAGTGTATTGCACACAGTACTTAGGGTATTCCACTATTGTGTGGAAAAGACACATATTGCTGCCCAATACCTTACGGGAATTGGGGATATATACATCATCACTGACATGTGCTGACATGGCATTCATGAACTGGTGCAGTACCCTGGATGCTGATGTTTGTAAAATCCACATCATATCACCAGTTGATCTCTGGAAGGTACCTGTTGCTGGTATCCTTAGGGCAACACATACCTTGGTTTCCACTGGGATAGGTTTCCCTCTGTTGGTTCTGTGTGTGAGACATGGCCTGCACAGATCCACAATCTTCTGCAGGAGGTCTCTGTCCACTCTATAGCGCTCTATCTCCAGCTCATGTAGCCCCTGGTAGGTTACCCTGTGCCTGCACACTCCTCTCCGTCTACTCACTGTGTGATGCTGAGCAGCATTCACATTGGCACAACCCTCCACATGTTGCATATGTTGACGTATAATAGCAATGGCAGCCCCTAATATTATGTTGTCTCAGTTAAGCTTTTACAGTTTTCACTTCTCTTAGTATACTACAGTGTTGCAGTGTGTCTGAGAAAAACATGGTGGACTGCTGTTTGTAGAGTTGTACGTGCTGTGCTGTGCTGGCCTACTGTACTGGCTGTGTAATATACTCAGTCTGATTGTTTTCACCTGCTCGCTATGGTAGTTCTCCTTGGTTAACTTACTGCTATTTGTTTACCTTCCTTTTCACTGTTTGTGTCCACAGTGAGCGGCGCCACGCATAGGAGCACAGTGAAGTGCATATCCGCTTCCACGTGTGCACACAGGCTTATACATGTGTACAAACACTTACACTGGCTTACACAACATTACACGGGCTTCAACAATCTTACAGTAGCTTACTCGTTCTTCAACTCGCGCACACGGGCTGACACACATGCACACATGCTTACTCGGGCTTACAGGCTTGCACAGGCGCAAACACACTTCACCAGGTTTGCAAGGAACTTCAGTGATATCCATGGCGTACACCATCAGTTTACTGACTTTACCTAGGATAAATCATAACATGCCTCTTCCACTGATGAGTCACTGACAGCAGACATGTGACACACTGCTCCAATAAGATTACAGTGTTTTATACATACACACTCATGATGTCACTTATCTTCTACGCTGATAGTCCCCTTAACCTACTCTTACACTGTAGAGGCTTGGCCCATATGGCATGACAAATTGTGCTTCGCTATCCTCAGCCTCAATTGCATAGGATTGCCTACTAATGCTTAGTTACATCTCTGAGTGTGCGCTTCCACACATAGCAACCACTACTCAGTAGCCATGTTGTCTTCAGCTTGCCATTCACCTGCATGATGCAATAACTTTTAACTGACATTACAATTTGTATGTATATTTTACATATTTGTCTTGTTTTGTATGCACAGCGCATACTTGCGCCGCTGCGCTACGCTTAAACACCGGAGATCGGGGGAGGACAACTAGAGTTTTATTAATTTCCAATGGGAAAACATGCCACTGGCCTTATATTTGACATTGGCATGCTTCTTCAACTAAATCCATCCTTTATTTGCAGATGACATTGCTCCGTTTAGCTACTTGCAGAATGTTACTCGGTTAACATCCGTGTACATTTCTGCACATAACTCTACTCTTGCACGGACAGCTTACTGTTTCATGTATCACATATTTTACATCATTTGCATAGCTTTCACCTACAAATGGGGTAATTTGCATATCCTAACATTGTTCATGCAACGTTCGTTTAAGGGGCTGTGTTACACGCCCCTACAGGATATTGCTGAATAGCTCGGCAGACATCTTGCCTTGCTCTACTCTTACTCTACTCGTACACCGACCAAAGCTTCATGAATCCTGGCCTAAGCTTTGATGTGTGCTAATATGTCTATTTGTGGAGTAAGCATGGCTGTAGGTATGTTTTGACCTGCTACATCTGTCATTTCTACAGAGCACCTCCCACATTCATCATTTGTAGAGGTGACAGCCCTATAGGAACTATATGTACAGCTGTGACATTTGACAAGTCCACACATACCTACGGTCAATACTAAACTGACTACTTCAGCACTTTTCATACCTTCAGATTTGTCTTGTAGTGGTATAGTCGATGATACTGTTTCCTATAACATGTATCTGTTTCTGATACAAGATATGTCATTTTATTACACCACTACACACAATATATGGAGAAATCACAGGCCAGATGCCATTACATTCCTTTTGTAGGACACACCTGCCCAGAGTGTTGTGTTCCTCACAAAAGCCAACAGGTGCTAATCAAAACATATTCTGCTATCTACCTTATGTGTTCGCCAGTATTTGCGCTTTCCGTCAGTGGCAGAACTCACATGCGTGTGTGGGAGACTGAACACTGTATCGGGGACACTGCATAGCACCCTGAGGGACACATTTATGTTGTTTCTATTAACCTTCCACAGTGACTATCACAGGGCATTAGTATTCATCCAAATTTATTGAGGTACATGCTTTTGACTTATACATGTTTTGTCATTTGTCATCACATCTTTCTTCACACCTGTCCACCTAATCTCACTAGTTCTGTACATTTATTTAGGTCAGGGTTACCTTCATACCTCTCAACTGTACACATTTTGGGTAAATGTCCCGAACTTAGATGTCTGATTTTGTTCCTTTTTTAATAATATTGTGCCTTTCTGGTAATTTAGTGGGAAGTCATTAGGGACTGTGGGGTTAGACAATAATGACAGACATTTGTAGTTTACAATTAATAACCCTCAAAACATTCATACTATTGACTGATCCATTATTTTATCAACGTTCTGACTTTGTAAGATGAATATTTGAGATATTCCCTATTTGTACTTATTTTAAAATGCCTTTGTCCAGATGTCTTATTCTGATTGAGAGGTATGGTTACCATCTTATTCGTACGCATGTACGTCCATGATAATCGCTTACAAGACACTAATATAACTCCCTACGTCTTCACCCAGTAGTTTACACAATATCCAGTAGATGGGTTCTTCATTTTAGGAAGTTAGAGGCGTCTGCTATACCCACATAGGAATATTAATCACTCCCATGGGGCGGACCTCATAAATCTGTGCCAACCAACACCTAGGCACCTAGGCCCATTATTGCATACCCATGATTCCCAGACCTGACACCCCTCCACAGTAGTCATAACACATATTTAATGTGAGCGATAATAAAGTATGACGACACTTATAAGCACTATCCACTATCCGCATGTCGGGACATATGTCTTACATTCTGTCAACCCATGTGTTATTACACTTGCACAAGCTACTGTTGCATGTACAGCTATATTGTAGTTGCGGATGACACTTCTTTGCAGCAATCATTACAGGACAGTGCGTTTATAGATTCACAATTTTTGGGGTCCTGCAAAGGACACCTATATCCATGTTTAAAGAGTAGGATTTACAGATCTGGCACACTGAGTTTTGACAGCAGCAGTGTATTTACCTTAATTGCATGTCTGTTATGTCTATCCATACTAGCTATGGTGCAACCTATTTATGTACATGTGTTATATCTACGAGGACATTTGTTTATATGTTTGTTAGGTATATATCAATTAATGTTGTATATGTTTGAGTAAATATATATATATATATATATATATATATATATATATATATATATGTATGTATATATATATATATATATATATATATATATATATATATATGTCTGTACATTCTTTATTTCATATATTTATTTAGTTTAAGTCTGTGGATATATATATATATCTATACACAAATGTATATATCCATATATAGACATTACTTGTAGAAACCAGCATTCATTTGCTATGCTGCGAGCGGATTACACACGCACAGGCGCACTTGCATTTCCTTATTGTGGGTTACGCGCAGGCACACATGCACATCCTTATTGTGGGTTACATATGTTTACTAAGTCTTTGTGCTTACGTGGGCTTTATTACTTGTGACAGTACCAGTAAAATATCTGTAATCCGGTTAACAGACATATGCGAAACACACGTTCACCTTTACATATTTAAATGTCTGTACAGCACAGACGCATTCATTACACTTTAACATTATATGTGCTGTAGTCATAGTTGAACCGGGACTGCATTCACGTTGGCCGTATGCTGTAACCACTATACTTTTGGTGTTCTGACTCATTTATATGCATACCCATAGTACATAGCTACATTAACATATGCCTCACCGCTTCACTTACGACACAGGCATCCATTCTCCTGCTGGGAAAAATGCGGTACTACATATTACACATTCCCTATTCCCTACTGCTCTGGACCCAAGCTGCATATTTAATCAGTGCAGGGATATTCAGAACCCCAAGGCTTATAGTCCTGACACATACAAGTCTTTAATTGTCAGGGTGTTCATGTGGTGATCTGGGTTTAGGCTTGTCCGCCTGGTGAACGGAACTGACCTGACCATGTTCAAATGTTAGACAAAGTACATGGACAGAGTTTGTCCATTTTAAACATTTTATCTGTGTTTACAGACACAGGTGTTTGGGCACCTGTCAGCAGCTTATAATGTTGGCAATACATAATATGGGTGGGGGTAGTTACAATACATAATCCACGGTGAGTGGTGTTCCCATTCACATTATTTTACCTGTGTTTACAGACACAGGTGTTTGGGCACCTGTCAGCAGCTTATAATGTTGGCAATACATAATATGGGTGGGGGTGGTTACAATACATAATCCACGGTGAGTGGTGTTCCCATTCACATTTGACTATTTCCTGTATTCATTCATATGAGGATTATTATTTTGGACATGAATTAACTGTGAATTAACTACAGGTCTGCAGTAGTATAGTAAACATATGTGAAGGTTTGTTACAGTAAAAATGCACGGACCTCTGTAATACTTGGGGACTAACCCACATCCTTCACAACATTTCATGTTAATGTACATACTATCCTATGTGTATGTGCCGGTTACGTTCCTGTTCATGTGTATAGCACATTTTAATATTCATATGTTTGTGTGAGTTTGGTATACAATTTGGACTGTCAGGATTCTTTACGGTTGTTATATGGCCACAACTGCCCAGCTGTGTACTATCACTACCACTGTGAACTTTCGAAGTTTGTGAGAGCAGTATTTACATCTGTCCCTATTTGTCCACCCATCATTTTAGGCTTTGTCCAGATTTTGTTGCTGTAATAGGTTGAGTGGTGGTGTCGGTATGTGATTGGGTTGAATATATACTGTCGATAATTCAGTGGGGAGTAGGGTTACCACCTCTTCCTCTTTGCGAGGGGAAGTCCCACTTTGGACAGTTGTGTCCTGCAATGACACCTAAGACATGGCAAGTGTCCTGTGATTTTAAGACAAAGGTATATTTCTTATTTTCTTTAATAGTTGCTTGATACAGGTATTTTGTATCTGAAACACATAACTATTATTTGGGTTAGCATAAGCAATTCACATGCTATGACATAAGCTTTTATCGTGGCAAACAAGTGTAATTCTGTCCTTTGCACTGGCCGGGGGTATGTTTTATCCTGCAAATTCTCACATTTCTACAACAGATGTCCCACCTTGGGCATCTGAACAGGTGGCAACCCTAGTGGGGAGACCTGCATGGTGGACAGGTGTTCCATCCTGCGTAGTATGTTTTGCATGTCTGTCTAGAAACTGAACAGTACCATGACTACACATACATGTTTTGTCCAGATGTGTACAGTACTAAACACCGTGGTGTGTAAACAACTCTGATGTTTCAACAGGTTACTTATCCCACGCGGGATGTACACACATTTTGCCAGAACATGGATGCACGGGCATTTGGATTTACGAAACTGTGATGGGATGTTTACACACGTGGGATACATATTTGCAATCCTGACACTGCCTAGGACGATACTTCCTACTACATATGGGGAATACTCTCTATGTGTAGGTGTACGGCTGCGCAAAGCTGGTACCTGGATTTGGTGGACATTCGGACATGGGTGCGGGTTATGTGCTATACAGGGGTTGTTGCGCATTGCATTTGCATGCATAGGTTCTGCATTTGGATGTCCCGGTTCCGCATATAGCATCCTATGTGTATGTGCCGGTTACGTTCCTGTTCATGTGTATAGCACATTTTAATATTCATATGTTTGTGTGAGTTTGGTATACAATTTGGACTGTCAGGTTTCTTTACGGTTGTTATATGGCCACAACTGCCCAGCTGTGTACTATCACTACCACTGTGGGCTGCTGGTGACCCTGCCCATGGGGCTAGACGTGTGTATTGGCGGCACGCTGACATGATGCGCTTCACTTCCACTGGGTATAACTACTGACAGTGCAGTACATTACGGACACACGATTTTAAATATCATTTGTTCCATGGACGGAAACTCATATTGTGTTGCGTGCATTTCTGTTTGGTTCTCCATTTTGTGTGGCCGGGAACTGTCTTGCATGCTTTGCATACGTTTCAATATCCACAGACACTGATAGGTGCGATTACTATTGCTGGCAGACTATAATATTCAGCAGTTTAGGTTGCTCATCGACAGCCGACATTGACACGCCTCCAGGAGCAGCTTAGTAATGCCCCATGCACTTGCGCACGTGTCCTATGCACGTGGATGTGGTGGCAACGCACCTTCATTAATATGCATATGGCACTACTACACCATATATACGCCACACGGCCGGCGCAGGCCTTACACCGGCCTTGCGCCGAGCTTCATGAATCCGGGGGAAAGATGTAATTAAGGGGGTTGAGGAAATTGGGTTTATCTAGTTTACACTCCAAAAAAAATGACAATGCAAAGCCAGTTATGTAACATTTCTGATTAAATGGACACCATTTTTGATTTATGTTTAAATTTAGGTTTGATATGTTATTTGGAAGTAGGCTCTGAGAGAAATTAATAATGCAATTTTAGAAATCTTAATCATTGTAGTATATAACATAAATACTGTTGTGGATCTGGAAAGTGGTGAAGAAGACCAGAATAGAAGTATGTACATTTTTATGATGTAAATAATTTTATTTATATTCTTGTTGATTAGTAACTGCAATGTCTATTCTTATAAAACTGACAGTAAGATGTAGGGTAAATATTGTGTTTACTCTGCAGGTGAATGGAGATTTTTAAATGCATATTTTTATCTGCATTTTTTTAACTTGGACTTTCCCTAATCTTGAGTATTGCTTCCTTTGTTTGGGGTGAGGTGGCTTTTGCTTTTAAATTGATTTTTTGGTGAGTATGCAGAGATTATGTTCTTAAAGCTTTCCACCAGTGAGCTAAGAGAGTCAAGTCTGATTGTGTTAAGAACTCTGATGATTAACTGTTTCCCATTTTCACTGCTGTTCTTCAACGGTCATTTTATTAAAATGAAAAAAAGGCTTCCACCACAACGAAAAGTTCACTGAGAAGTTCTGTTAAAATGCAGGCTTTAATAAAACGAAGAAATAAAAAGCACAAATTGTGCTATTCAGGTTGCAGGTCAAACAGGATAAGCGCTTTCAGTTAGAAAACCTTCTTCAGTTCCTAGTATGTAGACCTGACTTACTGCTGTTAAATAAAGATCCTTAATTGCTCAACAAATCACATACAGCAATCAGATGCACGCCTTCCTTAAGCCTCCATTTCATTTCTTAATTAGGCTTCTCTCTTTCAAAATAGGTTTAATAGGAACTACTCTGTTGAGCCCTGGAAATAAATTAGCTCTGAGGTTCATGATCCATTTGCTTTCTTCCTTTTCAGTTTTGTTGACAATGTCTCCTCCACGGAGGTTAGTAGTCACAGTTGAGATAACCATAAAGCTAAATGAATGCCCTGGATTTTCAGACACATGTCCATATAGGGCATTGGTTACCACTTTATTCTTGATGTCTAACAGGTGGCGAAGTATCCGTTCCTTAAACTTTCTATTGGTCTTTCCTACATAATAGGCTTGGCACAAATTACAAATGCCAACGTATATAACATTCTTGGTATTGCAGTTAGTAAAACCAGAGAACTTATAGCATTTGTTAGTAACCGGATTAACTAAACTGTTGGAACATTTAATGTGGCTGCAATCTTTGCAAAAGCCACATTTCCAAGTTCCTAACCTAGTTCTTCCTTCTGTACTCTGCTTGTTAGATATTCCATCATAGTTGCACAATAAATAATTTAAGTTCTACTTGTTTTTATAACCAAACTTAGGTGTTTCCCCTACAAGTCTCTTAATTTTACTGTCAGCAGTTAAGACTGGCCAACATTTCTTGATGGTTTCACAGACATCAAAGGAGTCAGTGCTGTAGGTCATCATGCATCTGAGACTGTTGCTGTTCCCACCTTTCTTCACATCACTCTGCTTCCGTTTCGAGTAGTACGGTTGCCCTTTGTTGTATTGAATGGACATTGCTTTGCCTTTACTCATGACTAATTGTTTTTCATTATATCCTCTTGAGGCAAAATTCTGTAAGAGTTTGTCTTGTTCCTGCAGAAAATCATCATCGTCAGTACAGAGCTTGGATATCCTGGTCACTTGATTTTCAACAATATTTTCAACAATATTCTGAAAAAACATGTCTCGGGTGCATGTTATTGTAGTATAGGATATGGTTCATCCAATTTGGTTTCCTGAATATAGTGGTGCCAATTCCTTTGCTATTATTCATTGAAATTCTCACGTCTAAGAACTCAATCTCACTTGCTGACGTTTTCACTTCGAATCTTAAAAAGCTAGTCATACTTGTTAAATAACAATTTTATAATATGCCTTTAAAAGTTTATTGTGAGAATCACATGATATTTAGTATAAATAGATATGTCTGCACTTTAATTCAGTACACCTGAAGAAGCCTACTTGGTGAAAGTGCTTGTGTTTTGTGTTTTTTTTTGAAGAATAAATGTTTTAAAGCCTGTAGCCTTACCACAGTTTTATTTCTGCTGTACTTGTTAAATAGTTGACAAAATCATTTAGGCATTGCATACTGCCCTTCCATAGGAATATAACATCATCCATAAACCTATTGTAAAAGATTATGCATTCCTTCCATTCATTTTTCGTATCCATTTCCCATTCAGCTAGGACTATATTGGCATAGCTGTTTGCACAGGGGGTACCCATGGCTACCCCCCATTTCTGCCAATAGTATTGTAAAAGATTATGCATTCCTTCCATTCATTTTTCGTATCCATTTCCCATTCAGCTAGGACTATATTGGCATAGCTGTTTGCACAGCGGGTACCCATGGCTACCCCCCATTTCTGCCAATAGTAGCTCTCACCATAGAGGAACACATTGATCTCCAGGACCAATTCCAGGTAGGTGCATACTAGATTCACATCCATGTTTACTTCAAAATGAGAGGCAAAGTCCTTTACTGCTTCTATTCCTAGATTGTTGGGTATGCAAGTGAATAAATTGTTGATGTCCATTGTCACCAAAATGAGGTTGTCTATGGAGCTTTCTTGCTCCATTCTTTCATACAGTCTCTCCAGCAGCTGACCAGTGTCCCTCAATACAGTATGTGCGAAAGGCAACAACTTCTTGAGTTCAGTTTCCACATAGATTGAAATGGGCTCAGTGACCCATCCTCTCCCAGAAACTATCGGTCTCGGGGGGGGGGGGGTCAACACTGTTCTTATGAATCTTAGGCAACCCTTTGATAACAGGTATAGTTGGATATACCATTTCAATACATTCATAGGTTCATACTAGGCTATCTGCCCTAGGGCATTTATAAGCCTAGCCAGAGTGTGTTTGGCTTTCGCCACCCATTTTAAATTAATTTTGCTATGCCCTTTTTCGAGGTTAGTATACTGTGCCTCTGTCTAACAGTGACACAGAAGTGATACCCGGGGTAAACCTACAATCTCCCATCCACACATCAAAATTCCTCTTGAAGAGAGTCAGTGAGGGACTCTGCCTAACCTGGACTGGGATTTTATTCCGGAGTGAAGGGAGCCTCTGGGTTATGAATCTGTCCCTCCAGCATGTCCTATTTATTTCAGTGCTGAGGTTCAAGTCTCTCAAGCGCGTACTCTCGATGGGATTTGGATTTTCTGAGGTGCATCATGTCCATTAATTCCAGGTTGGACATGGCTTTATACGTCAGGCACAGATCACCTCTGAGCAGGCGATATGCCACTGAGTAGAGCTGGAGTTTCATTAACCAGGCAGCATATGGCATCTGTTTGAGCCCTTTGATCCTCTTGGTGAGGTACGTTTGGGGTCTTTCCAGTTGCTGCAGGTGTCTTGTAAGGTACATCCCAAAAGGGGCATTGTACTCAATTATGGGCCTGATGAGGGATGAGTAAAGAGGCACAATGACCTCCCCTGATCTAGATATGAATCCCTTCATGATTAGGTGGGCTATATAAAATGTTTTTCTAACCACTTTGGCCACGGGGTCGTCAAATGAGACATTGCTATCAACTTGGGTCCCCAGGTCCCTAATTACTTCTTCTGTACTTAATGGATTACCACCTATATGGTAATTTGTGGGCACTTTGTTTTTGCCAAAGGGGATGACTAAACACTTTTTGGCATTTAGCTTGAGGCCATGGCTCTGGCACCAGTTGTCTGTTTCTATGAGGCCCTTTTGGAGGATGCTTGTGTTGGCTGGATAGTCGATTATGGTGCCCAGTTTGCAGTCATCTGCGAACTTGGTCAGCTAGAGTCCTTCCATGTTGGCCTGTACCTCCGAGAAATATATACCGAACAAGAGAGGTCCCAGGACTAAGCCTTGTGGGATGCCACTTGTAACTGGTTTGGAGTCTGACATGGCTCCAGCAATTCTAACCATGTGGGTTCTGTCCTTGAGCCAGTTTCCAACCCATCTAGTGACATAGGGGTTTATATTTAAGTTGGTGAGCTTATCTATAATGCCCGAGTGTGGTATTGTATTGAAGGCTTTTGCAAGGTCAAGGTAGGCTGTGTGGACCACCTTCCCCTCGTCAATGGCCTTGGTGACTGTTTCAAAGAAATCGACCAGGTTTAAGAGGCAGGATCTGCCCTTAACAATGCCGAACTGGGTAGGATCCAGTGTCTGTAGGTCCCCAACATCTTTATTTATGAGGTCCATAATGATCCTTTCCATAGCTTTGCAGACCAAGCTAGTCAGGCTTATAGAGCGATAGTTTCCAGGATCCGTTGAGGCACCACCTTTGTGGAGAGGGACCACTGTTGCTGTACGCCACTCTTTGGGAACATATCCTGTAGTAAGGCTGAGATTGAACAGTAGTTTTATGTTTGGGTTTAGCTCTTCTTGGAGTTCATGTAGGATGCAGCCCGGGACACCGTCTGGTCCCATTGATGCTGTGTTTTTTGCTTTGGAGAGGGCGGCTCTTACCTGAGCATCTGAGATGTCAGGGGGGGCAGCACTCTGCTGGGATAGATATTTGCCCTTTTGGTGGAGGGGGAGAAGTTTGCGCTGAACCTGTCAGCTAGGATGTTGGCAATGTCTGTGTGTTCGATGTATTTTTTGTCATTTTGGACTAATTCTAAGCATATCTGGGAATTCCCACCCAGGTTCCTAACATAACTAAAGAAAGCCTTGTGATTATCCTTAGTGTCCTGTGCAATTTTTCTCTCAAAGCTGGCCTTCCCAATGCCTTCCCGTTTTGGGATTTTGCTCTATCATGTAGTAGCTTCCTCCTTCTATTGTATAGTTTGTTTATGGCTGGGGTCCACCAGACAGGACGTCTGCCTTTGGAGGATTGGGTCTTGGTTTTATTTGGGATTGCATGATCCATGCATTCCTGAAGGTGTTCATAGAATGCGTTTATAAAGGATTCTGCGGTCTGGGCCGTATTTTCCACAGGCTCGGGGGCTTTGAAGGATTCCACATTGGTTTTGAGGAGTGTGAAATTTGCTTTAGAGAAGTTTTTCACTGTGGTTTTCTGGGCAGGGGGTAGGGTCGGGATGTGAATATCCAGTGAGATTAGTTTATGGTCTGATCTTACCAGTGAGGGATACACTTTTGGTCTGGAGCATAGAGTCCCCATGTTGGTGATGATCAGGTCCAGTATGTTTTCCCCTCTTGTGGGAGTGGTAACAAGTTGTTCCATAGCATTTGAGTTTATAAATTCTAGGTACCTTTGGGCTACGGTGTTGGAGCTAGAGTAATGCTCCCAGTCTATGTTTGGGTAGTTGAAGTCCCCAATATAATGGTGTTTGGAGAGACCTTCATATTTTCCAGTGTTCTCAGGAAGGCCGAGTGGGGTTCCTGGGTTTGGGAGGGTGGTCTGTAGCAGGCTATAAACTGGAAGGCAGTTTTACCCACTGTTAGTTGCACATGGATAGTCTCTGATGCTTCGTGCTGTGCCACCAACCTGGAGGTGTGCGTATCTTTGGCGAATATTGATACTCCCCCTCCTTTTGTGGTTCGGTCCAAGTTTTGGAGCCGAAAAGCATGGTATGAGGTATAACCTGGTAGTGCTGGGGTGCTCTCAGGAGCCTTGAACCAGGTTTCTGTTACTGCACAGATATCAATGTTTTCCATGCTAAGGAGAGTTTAGAGTGCATGCATCTTGAGGTTTAGACTTCTGGCATTGAGTGGCATTACTCTTAGTTTCTTATTCCTTGTGATACCTATGGAGGTGGGTTTGTCTTCTGAACCTTGCCTAAAAAAGGCACTATGGGGAAGAAAGAGCCTTTGCCAATATCCGAAAGCCCAGGGGTGACAGGTGCAAGCCGTCCCTAACGAAGCATTGTGGCTTGTCGAGCCTGTCATCCCAGGCTGACAGGCACTGGATCCCCTTTGAATGACACTAATACTTAATCCAATTGTTGAAATTGATCATCTTGTCTTCATATTGTGGCATCATTCTTGGTGAGGGTAAGATGCTACTCAAGGTCAGGGTCATACCGGCCTGGGCTACATGCTCAGAGAGCTCCTCTATGTCTCTTTTCATATAGTCCAGGGAGGTACGTCTCAGGTCATTCACACCAGCATGGACAATGACCGAGTCATATTTGTACTTGCCTTGGAGTGACCTGAGTGCTTGTGTTATGTGGCGGATCCTAGCACCCAACAGGCAGCTCACTGTGAGCTTCTCCTTGTTCAGCCTGGTACGCGGGACGTCAGTGTGCCTGACGATAGAGTCACCTATTACAAGTGTATCAGGTGTGTCAAGAAAGTCATATAGATTTTTATTAATTGCTCTAGTCATTAATTTGTCATACAGTACATTCTTTACTGAGGAAATCAATCTGTCTACTTGATATTTCTCGATTTTGTGGTATGTATCCCTATGGCTTAACATATCCTGCATTTTCTGGGCATACTGTATTGAATTCATCACTATTAAAGCTCCTCCTTTGTCAGCTGGCCTGAAAATAATTTATTTCATTGTTTGCAATTCTTTTAATGCCTAAAACTCATCCTGTGTTAATTTGTAATAGTGTTTACTTTTTCCTTTTGACCTCCGTTCAAACACCTCATTCTCACATAACCGTAAGAACATCTCCACAGTGGGATAATTACTGGGGACAAAGGAACTTGTTTTTTTTCAACACAGATGATGTATAGTTTGTACCAGTATTTTCGTTGTCAAAAAGACACTTCAACGTAACGTTCCTACCAAAGCACCTTAAGTCTGTCACTAACTCTCTCAGGTCAGAACGTATTGAGGGTATAAAGCTCAAGCCTCTTTGCAGAACACTCTTTTGGGTAGCTGTCAACCCATAATCGGATATATTAATTACCAATGAAATCGATTCATCTAAGCTCATTGAGGTTCCTAAGTTACCTTTCTCTTTTTCCTCTCCCTGCTTTCTGACCTGGATGTCCCGACATTTTTCTGTGTTAATAAAAAAGGGAGTTGCTGTAACAAAGGTGCATGGACAGATCCCTTCTTTGGTATCACGCGGTGCATGGACAGATCCCTTCTTTGGTATCACGCGGTGCATGGACAGATCCCTTCTTTGGTATCACGCTCGGAACTATTTCACTTGAAGGCTGAATGCTTCCTGCCGACACAGTGTCTACATTTGCTGCATTATCATTTTCCGTTAGCGATGTAATGACCTTGAGCATACCAGAGTCATTGTTAACTATACTACCATTAGTCCTATTGTTAAGAGTATTGCGAGAGGCTAATTCAGGATGTTGCCCATTAGTGTGGGTATTACTATGCACTTCAGCATGTATATTCACACTAGAAACAGTCCTGCATGTCACAGGTACATTTCCCATGTTGTCAGAGCGTTCTTTTCTATCTGGTGCTCTCTTATCCCTCGGCCACTCAAACAGGTGACCGTTAGTAAAATCAAAATAATCTCTCTTCAGTTTGTTAATTTTTATATTTTTCAATTTGTTCTCATAGGTTTCCAATTTATCTTGCAGGGTTTCTAGCTTAAACAAGCAGCTATCAGGTAATCGCATAGTTTCCATTTGCTTTTGCTTACATTCAATAAGAGCAGAAACCTCATCTTCATGTGGCTTAAAGTAGTCTATTAGCAGCTGCATGTAACGGAAGCTTGTCTTATGTTAATCTCCTGCCATTTGGCCAGGAGATCGGGGTAGTTGTTCCCATAGCTGGGCATACACCTAATTCTCAATCCCCTCTGTATCACATTATGATGTAGACATGCTTCCATGTGAAATCGCTGCCATTGCAGCCTCTTGAGCCTATAGGCTGCATTCTCAACTTCCCTAAAGATGTTATCAAATTCTTCATTACAGTCTGTAATTAGTTCCTGATTCACACCAGTCTTAATATTGATATCAAATAAAGGATTGTGCATACCTGCATTAAATGTAGTATTAGTTTTCCGACCATTTTCCATCACAAAATACAGTGTTGACACCAAAGCAGTAACAAATAACAACTATATACCCATTCTGTAAGTCTATTTTATGGCTCCATAACCCTCTCCATGAAAGAGTGCTTTCTCAGCTAAAGGAGTGAATGCCTTCTGACTCCTCCTTATTGGCACAGTTCACTTGTGATTAACACTCCCAAGTCCTTTTTTTGCTCTGTTTTCATAACTTCCACTCTCCCCAGCAGATAATTCACATCAAGACTGATGTGACCAAGGTGTTGTTACAGCTGTCTATGGTGAACTTCAACTGCCACATTTCAGACCACTTGACCAGCCCTTGAAATCATTCCTTAACCTTTGTTCAAACACTATTGATGCCTCTAACTTTGTGACTTCCATGAAGAGGTTAGTCCTGTTCTCTGCTTCCTCAGATATCTCAGAAGGGGAGCCCCTGTGGCGCTCCACTAGTCCGTTTCCTTATTAGTGACACTGTCACAGCTCACCATGACTCTGTATCACCATTTAACCATGCAGCAATCCAGTTCCTTGATCTTGATCCTACCTCCCATCCCCACTTTTCCTAGCAGGCATCTATCTATGATGGAGTCAAAAACATTGCTGTAGTTCATCAGTACAGGAATTCCTTTGTCCATTCTCCTGTTACTCAACCAAAAACCTGGGTCACGTTTATAAAGCACCTTTTCCCTCAGGATTCTCTCTATGGCTCTGACTGCCACTGTCATAGATTAAAATGCCTGTTGATTCTTGGTGAAAGGGTACAACAGTGGAAATCTTCTAGTGTTGGAAACCTCCATCAGATCTTCAATCACCTTAGTCAGTTTCCTCTGGACCCCTGAGGTAACTCATCTGTTCTTTTTGCTTAATTCTCCCCATCAGCTTTCTCTTTCTTTACAGTTGGTGTTCATTCACTGGTCTCTGTACTCTGTCCTGCGTCCTCAGCTACCTCTCAGCAGGGCACGTCTGTTACATTTCTTTTTAAAAGCAGAGGAAGCCTTAATAGGTAAAAATAGTAAAATGAAAAAAAGGCTTCCACCACAACGAAAAGTTCACTGAGAAATTCTGAGACTGACTCCCTCAAGCAATATAATCCAGAAATTCACACTCTCTTCCAAGTAATAGTTCCTTGGTTTCATTTTAAATCATTCTCTTTCCATCTGCTTCAAACATACCTTTTGTACCTCCTGACCATCTTCTTCAAATCCATCTCCCCATCTGCCTCCAATCTTTGTAACTCCAAATCAAATTACCATGTTCTCCATCATCTTCAAATTCTGCATTCAAAGACTCTTGTCATATTCCAGCATCTGCAGTCCTTTCATGTTTTTGGTAGCATTACAATACATATTTTTCTATCCTAATCTCCCTTCTTCTGTATGCCCCCAAGAACTGTATGTAGTTCTTAGATTAAAATTTTGCTAGTACCAAGTATGGCAAAAGAATGACTTCATCATTTCCAGAATCCACTCCCTTACACTCTAAATTCTGGCATTCAGTTGGCATTTGACAGAGCCTTTTCACATTGAATACACCATTCATCTTAGGGGTGTTTATTACCTTGACATCCATTTTGTTCTTTGCCTTGCTCTATTCACTCTGCTGAAGGTGTAAGTTTTCAGTGGGTTTTCAGCCAAAATGTATGATCTTGCACTTGTTTTCACCTTAAATCCCAGCTGCAAGCAATTTGCCACACACCACCACTATGGTGTCCCTATCCAAAACTGGATGTCCTAGTGGCCTAATGAATAAGGCATTGGCCTCTTAAGCTGTATATTGTGGGTTTGAGTCCCATGGTGGGTGGTATAATTAAAACCCACATCACTTATGAGACCAATACCTTTCCAATATATCTGGAAAGCATGGCTAGGCTTAAGAAGACCCCTTAGGGTATTTAGCCAAGTATTCTCCTATGACCTATGATGAACTACATTTCAAGTCTTTGTATCATCACAATACAAGTTAGTCTTGCTTGTTAAACCTAGTGTGATGTCTGACATAAATATGTTAGACAAGACATGCCAGAAACGAACCTTGGAAATTTCCACCACTTATTTAATTTTATCCAGACTTTTCCACTCTGAATTTCTCTGCTTTCAGTCACACTGACAGTTTCTTATCTACTCATATTTTGTATCCTATTTGTATCCCATACCAATAGTGTTTAATTCTTCTACCAATATTGTGTGAAGTACAGTGTCAAAGGCCTTGTTAAAGTGCATATATACTGCATCCACAAGTTTCCCATTTTCTTTCTGAGTGATGACCCAGTATGAAATTTGTCAAGTGGATTTGACATTAATTTTGCTGGAGATGATCCGTAATAGTGGAAACCATATCTCATCTTACTGCAAATTAAAAACGCCTGTGTAAAATATTTAAAAAATATGTATTTTTCTCAGGAGATGGAGGCAAGTGCCCTGCACCCCCCCCCCCGCCCCTTGTAACGTATATACACTTACCAAAATTTGTACACTCATTTAGAAAAAAAATGTTTAACCAATACAGGGAGAACTCTAACTTCTATATAGGAAACTGTTCTCCTCTTATCTATGACAACAGTGTTTGGTTAAGTAACTTGTTCCTGTTCAAACAGTATGAAACTGGAGATTAAAGATGTCAGATATAGAGATAAGAAGAAGAAATTTGTTAACATCATACAACCTCAGCCCTCTGTGCTATCCTTTCAGACACTAAATAGCTGATTCCCTCCTAGGTCAGTGTTCATGCAAGGGAATTCTCTTATTAAAACTGACATTTTATCCAAGATTGACTTCTTGTTGTGCCTAGTCACTTTGACAACCACATGAACAGTGGAGATTTGTAAATTCATTTCCTTCACTGCTTCCTCTTGTATTTTGTGATGTTCCTCATTCTTCTTCTTCTGACTTTCTAGCTGAACAAAAAAAAAAAAAAAAACACAGTCGCTGAGCAATTAAATACTTTGCAATAGTTCCTCATTCTTCCATTTTCTCTTTGGCTAAGGAATGGAATTATTTGCTACTGTGGAATAAAATACCGTATAGTTTGATGTATTTTGGCTATTTTGTTTTTAATTATTCTTTAACTTGCTCACTATCTCCGTCTGGCCTTGGTTTGCACAGCCATGTTAAAGTGATGCTTTCCTGTTTATGAATGCTCTGCAACTTTTACAGCTCATTCTAATTGTACAGTCATTGTATTGAACATAGAAATGAGACTTTTCTCTTTTTTGTCTGTTTGTATCCCTTCCATTTCCATACTAATTTAGTTGTGTACTTATTTCTCTCTCATATATTCTATTTTGCTATGCCTACTTCAGACTTTCACTGTTTTATCATTTTATTCCATCTTCCTTTAATGCACATAAAAGTTATTCTATATAGTTATTCTATATTTTATATGTAATTCCCATCATTGTCCTCACTATAAGGATTCCCAGAAGATTAATAAGATTCATAAGAATTGCAAGACAAGTGAGTCTAGCTAAGATTTACACCTATCTAATACCCACTCTCAGGCTATACCCTCTATCACCGGAAGAGCTAGAACAGTCAGTCCCATGGTAGAAATTATAGGTATCCCTCCAATCAAACTGGTATTCTTTGATGGACAAAGTGTATCATACTGTTTAACCTACAGAAGTAGTCTATTCCAAATGTGAGTGAGACACTGTGTGATGAATCTATTGTTCCACCAAGTTTTATTTATCAGCTGGTGAAGATTTAGGTCCTTTATTCTGTTATTTGTGGAACTGTTTGACATGGAGACATACAGGAAATCTAAGTGATCTGGGCCTTTAATGTCAGGGAAAAGGAATCAGATTATCTCCATTCAAAAGTCTATATAATACTGAACAAAGAGCAGTGCTTCCAGCCTCTCTTGGTAGCTCAGAAGTTTTAAGCCTGTGATTTCCTTAATCCTAGAATCTCTAAAGTCTTTCAAGAAGTCTGATTTGTATAGTGAGGCACATCCTAAAATAGGTGATGTACTTAGTAATTGACCTTATCAATGTTGTATAGAAGGGAATGACAACCATTTTAGATCTAGATGATGTCCAGTGATAATTAGCAGTCAAACAAAGTGATTTTCTGACTTCTGTTGTCAAATGATCAAATCAGAGGGAATTATCAGCTCATGTTACAAGATCTCTAACTGCATTTTCATTTTGTAGTGGGATATTTTCTATAATGTTTGGTGAGATGAGGGGTTAGGTACCAAATGTGATGATATTGTGCTTTGCTGCATTTAACGTCATGTTAAATTAATGTAGTTAGTTAATTAGTTATTCTTTTTTGACTAGGTTAGTCCTACTCAACTAGTGACGTCTTTTTAGGAGATACCCTTGATGATATTTATACTACTAGGCAAAATTTGGCCAGGGCATCAGGCAATTTCCTCTACTCTTTTTGATAGGTGTTGGGGATCTTTTTCATCCACCTGCACTACCACCAACTCAGGCAGATGGGCTTTGGTTTATCTTCACAGCTGAAGGATGGCACCTCCTATTCTGCACGGTAGAAACAGTTCTAGAAATTAATCTATGCACCCTGTGTGGGAATAGAACCCACAACCTTCTTATTCTCCAACACCAAAGGTGAGTGTGCTGGGTCTATATCATTCAATTTAAACTCACTCTTTTGAACCTGTCTTTGTAGAACACCTTTTAATCAAACTCTCAAATCAACAAATGGACTTTCATCAAACTGTTTCCTAGGGCAAACCAATGGTAGGCCACCCTAGCGACCACGAAAAAAAATCAAAACGCATAAAACCTTTCCAGGTGGGGGGGTTTCACCCACCACAACCCACCACAACCCACCAAATGTGGGGGCTGCACCCCCACACCCCTTCTAACTAAATATAGCAACTCCAAGATCCCACTGCAGTGGGAAAAGAGCAAATTCCAAATGGTGGCCAATCATTGGTTTGCCCTGGGAAAAACTTCAATGAAAAATCTGTTTGCTGATTTGAGAGTTTGATTAAAAGGTATCTGACAAAGAGAGGTTCAACAAAGTGAGCTCTGATTAGATGATATAAACCGGAGTGTGCCACCTGTTGCACCACTGACACTACATGGCCATTAATTTGATCCCATTTTCAGCCTATTTTCAGCACACCAAGTATTTAAAAGTGTGAGAACTTGCTAAAGGGTTTGAGTGTCAGAGAGGAAATTAAAAATAACTCCCAATCTGGAACACTGGCAGATGCACTGGTCCTCAGTCTGGAGATCAGAAAAGTAAATGCCAAAAGGGGGGATCCCAGTACTGCAGTCTGGACACACCACTGGTTACCTTTATACTTTCTAATGAGGAACTTGCACTAATGCTGTGTGGGTTCTGTCATTCATCCAGATAGGTACCCATCTCACTACAGTAAACTCTCAGTTAACCAGAATTCAAGCAACCAGAATTTATTTATTTATTTATTTATTTGCATTTGTTTACCGGGATGGTCCAGCTGGGCTAGAAGTGTCCATTTTCAGTGGAGTCCCGGGGAGAAAAGCTCCACATATAGGACATTTCACATAAAATACAGAATTTACATTAATAAAGACATTTAGTACATATTATTGGCAGCTTATACAATTGGTGTAAAACACAGTACATAAGTAATCATTCTCAAATCAAAGATATTATACAAGCAATACAGAGTATATACATGAGAACATTCCACATGAGTAGTTTTCAGCTAGCAAAATTTATATAGAACACTTTATGCAGTGGCTGCACAGTAGATATAGGAATTAATCAGAGACTAGGTACTTAAAATTTTCACACGTTTAGGAAGGGTAATAGCTGAGCGAGAGGCTATATGAGTCCTGTTGCAGGAATCAGCAAAGTTGGTGGATATTGTTGCAGATATAAGTGGTGGTATGATATTAAGGTAGGCTGCGAGAGTACCTGAATGTCTTGCCTGGTTCAATGGTAGGTCTATAAGGGTTAGGAAGAGAAGGAAGTAGACAGGAGGGATCAATGGTAGGACAATGAGGGTTAGTAGAAGAGGGAAGTGGACAGGATGGAGAGGCGGAGTAAGTAAAAAGACAGGTGGATGTGAAAGGAGGATGCCAAAGTAGTAGAGAGGGGGTGAGAATAGTTGTGACAGTTGAAGAACTCTCAAGCAACTAGAAAAAATTCAAAGAACTACAGTACAGTATGAACAATTCAGTTTTTCATGTGTTGCACTTTCTGTTTTCCCCCACAGAAACATAACTTACGTTTTTAGAGTTTTAAGTTTTAAAAAGGAAGACACAAATAAATTCCCTCTCTCCCCAACTTTTTAACAAGTCAAACCAAACAAGTCAAATCACTAAAATGTCAACACTCACTTCAGTCAGTTTGCATCAGATTGCACATTCTCTCTCCAATTTTTCACACATACACACACACACACACACACACACACACACACACACACACACACACACACACACACACACACACACACACACACAGTCTCTTCAGCTTTCATACACACATTCAGTCACTCTTTCTCTCTCCGATCTCTCACATGTACTCTCTTCAGCTTTCATACATCTCTCCAGTCTCTCACACACTTTCGCTTTTGCTTTCAGACATGCATTCACTCAAGCTTCATCTCTCCGATCTCTCACATACATTCTCTTCAGCTTTCATAAATCTCTCCAATCTTTCGCACACAGTCACTTCTGCTTTCATACATGCATTCACTCAATCTTCATCTCTCCAATCTCTCACATACATTCTCTTCGGCTTTCATAAATCTCTCCAGTCTTTCACACACAGTCACTTTTGCTTTCATACATGCATTCATTCTCTCTCTCTTTGTCTATTCAGTTCATTCAGTTCCAATCCTCTCAGCCAGCACGCCACTGAAAAATGTTCTGTGTGCCATGCTTCCTAGTGGAAATATAAGTTTAAAATATTATTATTCGATCCAGGCTTTTAATTACTGTATTTCAATATTAAAATCAAATGGATACAATGTTTATAGTATGGTATAGTATCAAGTACAGTATTTGTCAAGTGTATTTTTAATAGTAACTCTCAAGCAACCAGAAACTATACTTATCTGGCATCTATCAATCCCCATGGGTGCCAGTTAACTGAGAGTTTACTGTACATAGGGAGTCTATTTTTAAAGCATTCAGCATACTTACAATGTCTGCATGGGGTATAATGTCAAATGACTTGGCAAGGTCACGGTAAGTCAAGTGAACAGCATGACCATTGTTGACTACCTGCCCATTTTCAGTGAAGGCCCAGGGAGAAAGGCTCCAGACCCATGTCTTTGAAATTATTTTATGATACTATCCTTGATATGAGGGATTTTGGATCTGCTGTGTAATTTAAGGATTTTTTTCCTTTTGTTGTAAAGTCTGTTAGTATTACCTGACCACCAGGTTAGTTTGTTTTTGAAGTTTCCATTAAATGTTGTTCGGGTTAGAGTTGCCATCTGCATGCATTTATTTAAATAGGCATAGAACTTCTTCATGCATCTGCCAGCTGTATCAACATCAGAGCTGATGCTGCCATAATGTTTTGCAAGGATGTAGTTGAAATCTATGAATTCAGAATTATTTGCTGCAGGAGCTTTATGGATTTTGGAGGTGAATGTTACAAATTTATGTTCCAATTTACCTAAGGAAGGAGATGCCAGGGGAGTAGTCCATGAAGTGGGTATATTTGTATACAAAATTAAGAATGTTATGTACTCTAGCGGGTTTTTCAATTATCTGTCCCAGGGAAGTTTTAAGTCTAGGGAGTTCTGGGCATACCTTACATGTGCCTTGATTATAATGTTAGAATCCAGCATCGAGGAATCTTATATAATCTTCAGGGCACAAGGAGATTGTCCTATGACAGGCTATAATTTTATAGTTTGTTTTCTTTAGGGTAATCTGGCATTGCTTAGAGATGATATGGTTTAGAATACTTGTTGATGGCATGACTGTTACCATCAGGCCAGAAGCAAAGTAGGCACAAAATCAAGGTATACAGGGAGTGGTTTCTTTATATTTAAACGTGTCAGTAATTAGGCAAATATGGATGTGTTGCAAATGCATTCATTTATTTATTTATTAATCTGTATTTATTTTCCTGGGTAGAAAACAGATCGCCATGGACCTTCTTCAGACTCAGTCCCAGAACAGAGTCTGATTAACTGACTTGCTCAGAGTCACACAGTTAGGCAATGGAAGCTGAGGGAATTAAAACCTTGCACTACTGGTCCACAGGAATCAGCTTGTTAATTCTCTAAGCCAACTGACAGATTATGAGATCTCAGGATCAGATATGAGATCCGCAAGATCAGGCCATTTGTTTTTGGACATATGGCATTGAGAACAGCTGCCTTAATGTGATCTAGTTTTGAGTTTAATAAGTTCGTTACAATGGAATGCTCATTAGCTGTACTTTGCCTAAAAAAGGCAAAAGCAGCAACAAAGGCCTTATTCAGCATGTGAAAGCCTTGGAATGAGGGGTGCATTGATTGCGAAGCAAGATGGACTTTCAAGTTTCTCATCCCATGCTGACACATACTGGATCTTTTCTTAGTATGTAGGCATCATTTTAACAATAAAGATTCCACTCAGGACCAGTGTCTAGCCTGTCACATGCATAGACAGTTCCAACATGTCTCTCTGTATGTCCAAGTCTTGCATCCCGAGCCATTCACGCCGTTATTGTCATATCTGACAGGTAAAAAGGTCTTTAGAGCCCTTTTTGATGTTATAAATCCTGTCATCTAAAAGACAACGCAATCTAGCCTTATCTTTATCCAGCCTTGTGAATGGAGATTATGTCCCTAACTAGAGTCACTTATCACTAAGAGATTTTTGATAGTAGAGGTGTGCGCCACTTAACAGTTTTCTGCACAATGTCTGACCACATTTACACCCATACTGTACTAAACAGACATAAATGTGGTCAGGCGTTAAGTGAAGCACAATGTAAAGAATAGGGTGTTTGCTTATCAGCTGCACTATTTAATGTTCAGTAGGATAAAACCTATCTTGGATGTTAAGCACTGCATGCCTGTACAGTGGTTTGGAGTAATAGGTTTGAAATGATTTAACTAACTGTTGATGATTCAGTGCTGTAGACATTAATGAAGGAGATAAGGCATTCAATTCTCAGAAGGAGATAAGACATTTGATTCTCAGAAGGAGATAAAGCATTCGATTCTCACTGAGGCTTAGTTTACCTAATTCTAGGAGACTTTTTCAAAAAGTTTTTGCAAGCTCAGTGCAAAACATTTTAATGTGATTTTGTTTGGATTGTGGAGGTGATCTATGCTGTTCATAAACCATGATTTGAAGAGAGAAGCCTCCAGATTAAATATTTGCACTTCTCACAGACAGAATTATTTGTGAGTTATCAAGATGAAGGCAATTCTTTCACAGGATGCCTTCAGTGTACATGATCTGACCTATGTAGGTACATTCATAGAATGGCACTTAATATAGAAATTACTATTTCTGGGAAACACTTAGGTTCTATAAATGCTGTATTATTCCTATTAGGATAATTTTAATCCTAACATTCTCCAAACACTCTTTTCAGCATAATATTGATAGCTAAATCATCTTCATTAGTTTCAGCTTCAGTAGCCAAATTCAACAATTTCTACTAATTCCCTAACATCATTAAACTATGCTAGCACTAACAATGATACCAATGATAGCAGGAATCAGAAGCATAGATGGTTCAACCAGTTCCCTGTACCAGTACTGACAAACAACATCCCATCCCCACAGCTCTTCAAGTGAAGAGCCAGAGGGAAAAAAAGTTATTGATTGATCTACACATCACACCAACAGCTCTTCCATTGAAGAGCAAAAAAAGAAACAGACGTTCTTTCTACTGGCATAGCAACCAGGTGGCTAGATGCATGATAAGCACCCCCTGTCTCAGCCCTTTAGATCCTGTTTCTGTGCCCTGCCCCAACCCACCTTCAACATATTTTATTAAAACATTATTTCTCTATAGTTGTCTATAGTTGATACCATGCTGGCATTGAGCACCACAGCACTCATGCTTTAGTTTAATAAAAATCTTGGTTTTAAACTGTAGCAAACTGCTTGCTACAAATGTAGCAAACATCTGCTACAGTTTATACCCTGCTTGCATGAAGTACAGTGGTGCTCATCATGTTTTAGTTAAAAACAAAAAAAATATTATTTTTAAACTGTAGCAAACAGTTGCTGCAGTTCATATCCTGCTGTAATCAGGTTTTAGTTTAAAAAATTATAAATATATATATATATATATATATATATATATATATTTTGCTTTTATACCATAGAAAAATGCTTGCTACAATTTAGATCATACACAGAGTGCTACAGTGCTCAGGTTTGACCACAAATGCAAAAAACTAGATTGGAATTGTCTGATTGCCCTGCTCTAACTACACTACTGCCAGGAATACACACAATAAACTGCAAATTGCTTGCCTCAGTACATGTACTGTAAACAATAAACAAATCTCATTGGAAGCACAGTCGTCAAAAGAAAATGCCACTATAATAACCATCTCAGAAACCTGACTAACGGAGTCCTTCTGTTCATCCACCTTTATCCTGGACAACTTCAACATCCTTTATCCCTTTAGACCTCATCAAAGAGTTGGCAATGGAGTCATGCTTTTGATCAAACAAAAGCCATTTCCAATTCACATCGTTGACTAAATAAATAGGTTGAGGATAAAACACCAAAATGGTTATTAGCCAACTCAACCTTAGGGAACTATACCTGTTTTATCATTGCCTCCATATATATTCCCCCACTATCATCAATTATGTTGTTAAAAGACATCATTTCACAAATGTTTGCTCAAGGCCCAAGAAGGGCTACAATTTTTCTAGGTTACTATAGCATTTATGTCAATGGCCATGAAGATGTTGTTTGTTGTTTGTCTTTTCAGCTTTTTCTGGTTAGGGGTCGCCACAGCAGAACTCCGGTCCGCTAATGATTGGCAGTAGATTTTTATGGTGCCAAGTTGCCAGCCCGACACCCAACCTACAGCGAAGGCATGCCCATTCATGTATGTCCTCTGGAGGTCACTCGACCGTGGGGAGGACATGCAGACTCCAGACAGAAGGCACTCCAACCGAGAATCGAACAGAAGAACCTCTTGCTGTGAGGTAACAATGCTACCGCTGTACCACCTTGGAAATGCCAATGGCCATGAAGATAAACAGCTTAATATTATGTTTCAAAAACAAATCTCAACAAAGTGGAAAACAAGCTGCAAGGCCAAATGAGATATCTGGAAGCCATTCAATTTTGGATGATATTATTACAAATCTGTCTCATCAATGCACAAAATTAAACATTCTACCAAACTTCTTAAGTGATAATTATCCTGTGTTTCCCCCCTTAAGTGATAATTATCCTGTGTTTCCCCCCTACCACTTCAAATTAATTTAACCTATATCCCAAATAGTATCAGGTGGGCATTGCCCTTGGTCTAAACTTGCTATGCTTAACTTTCAACTGACTTCTATAAATTCTTCCCTCGATCAGCTCATTGACCCTTCCAACTACTTTGGCATTTTTCACTGACACACTGAGTGTAGTCCAGGCCTCTATCTTCCCCTGTTTATGTAGGAGGCTAAAAGGCCATAAATGCCAGTGTTTAACAAATGGCAGCAAAGTTCTCATGAAACAAGGGTATAAAGTATGGTTTTCTTAGAGGGAAAAATATTTCTACTCTTCCTTGAATGACAAGAACCTCTCTTTGCAAAGGATGTCTGTAACTGTGTGGGCCCACAACTTTTGTTTGGAAATGGCCTCTCTTGACTAGGGCACATTTAATGTTTATGCCTTTTTCTGATGAAGTATCTGATTTCTTTTGCTTAATGCCTAAGTAACATTGACTGCTTTGCAGATGCTCTGGGCCAAAGGGCTTATAGCAATTGGATCTGCTTTACTTTTAAACTTTGAAACTCAGTAAGGTTGGGCCTTTCTAAATGCAAAGGGGAACTAAAATGCTTTATATTTCTGATCTACTACTTAATAATAATGAAACTAAGTCATTACAAGGGTAGCGCTGATTACTTCAAGCACATTCACTGTCATTCTCTCTCTTCCTGACCCAATAAACTTTCAGAGAAATGAAAAGATCCTGATTAATGGGAATTCCTTGGGTATAAAATGCATTAATGGCTGCAGATTAATTTGATTTTCTAATAAATATGATCCTTGATAAATTCATTACATCACACTGTAGTCGGTTATCTAACCCATATGATTACCCACTCCCCATACACCATACACACATATATACACACATACTTTTGCAAGTGGCATTCACAAAGGTTAGAATGATGTTTAATTGTAGTTTACCAGTAACTGGACTTTGCCCTCTAACATTCAGCATTCAACAAGATACCAACTGTTTTTGTTGTAATGCTAATGCTTAAAATTTTGAGTCCTGAATTTAAAAAATATGAAAATAAAGAAGAACAGTGTGTGCTGACATTTGATATTCCCCTTTGAAGCTTTTTTTTAGCAGAGAGGAAGTCACACTGTCCACCAATGTGAAGGACTACACCTCTGCACCCCCACTACTTATATAGATACTAACTCTGAGATTGCCATACCGTGGAGAAAAGGGAATACTCAAGACATAGTGATATTGGGGTTTGTATATGTAAGTCTACATTTTCATTCCTTTAATCTTGTTACACTGAGACTTGCACTAATCTGCTTCAGAACTGCAAATGATTACCTATACTAGTTCAAGTTATTTACTATCATGCTGTGGATAGATCCACTGCGATGCATTGTTTCTCCAGAAAGAGAAAGAGAAAGAAGTTGTAGTGCTACCTAGTCATTTAGATAGAGTGGTAAGACAAACTGCTACTACCCCTGCAAAAAATAATTGTAAAGACATTTGTCCTGTCTTGAACAATATGGTTTACTCCTATGTGCATACCACAGTGTCTGTCCAGGCTGCGGGGTTGATATAATCTTTAAGAATTCATATCAAGTTATTGCATTTATAAATTTTTAATACTCTCAAAAATTGATAAAATGGTGGGTTAGAGAGTAAAAACAGAGGACTTGAGAGGGATAATGAGCCCCAGTCAGTCATAAATCATATGTCAGAAGAGGGCTAACAGAGGACTGGGCATGAGTAAGGAGCCCCAGCCAGATATAAATATTACATAAAAACAATGAATAATAAAATATTATTGTAACAACTAAAAATCATCAAGTTAAAATTGCTGTAACTAATGCATTCTAGAGATAAAAAACTCTGAGAAAGCAACTTAAATCTAGACCTTAACTTACTATTTTTCCTTGCAGTTAGACCATTCTTATATAACATCACCTCTTGATTACAAAGTTGCTTAACTTATTTGCTCCATAACTTTGCAGAAGGTGATAAATCTTCTTTCCAGCAGTTAGTGGCACACTTTGTAGGAGCAGCTGGAATGCCATGAAATAAAAACACATGCAAAGCAGGAAGACATGGTGGGAGAAGAGTCATATGGAGTTTCATAGAAGCTAGGATTTTAAATTTGTCACAAAAAATAAAAAAAAAATATATTCTACTGCAGTGCATTTCTTATATATTTATGTTTAGAACAAGTAACCATAATATGAAACCAGGTAACCCTGGTGTAACATCAATAACATTGCACTATAATATCAAGACATTAGGATTGACTTCAATTAGTTTATCTAGCATTAAAATTGTGGCATATATAGTTTTCCAGATGAATAACTTTAAATTAAAAAAAAGTTGAGTATAAAGTTACAGATAAAATTTGATCTCTAAGGTCATCACAAAACACATCCTCAAAACATTTCTATCAAAGTATAAAAAAAAATTTGTTAACATACTAAATATACAAGAGACTGAACATGCTCCAACATTATCATACTTAAAGGGCCAGTACAGACAGAAAATAGAATAAATATATTTACACTGCACTAATAGGGGCAGACATACATATTACCCATAATACACAGTGAGGACACAGATGATGAGAATACAATACTCACTGCTTCTTACAACAGTATAGTCATCAGGAGAGCAGAATTCCTGTGCATCTTGTAATACTCATCATTGCAAGACTCTTCACATTTATTTTGGAACAAGTGCATTTGTCAATGTTTTCAAAGTCTAATTTCTGAAGTCCTGGTACAGATGCATACCTCAAACTAAGATAGCAAGCTGGAATATATAACATGACTTGATTTACTAAGCATGAGTGATGAAATGGTCAGCATTAGATGTACAGAGTTAGAGTTATTAAGGAGTGTTTACAGAAAGTTATGAAAAATATGAGGATTTTTCATGCTTATATTAATAATACAAAAGGGAGTGTGATAACTATCATGCTGGGGGTAATATGTGCAAACAATGGACATTTAACAAAAATTTACATTAAAACACGGTGGATAATGTGAAGAAATTATGAGATGTAAATAATTTGATGATGAAACACTTATGACTGTTTTCATAAATGCTGTGTAACCGACAGGTGAACAAATGATGGCCTCTGATACAAAACATTAAGAGAGAAAATGTTGTCACTGATACTTGCCATCTAGCATGCATGGTTTTGCAAATTAATATTGTTTTAAAATATTGTGAACATATTATATGCATAATTTGCATAGATTCTGCAGTATCATAAAGACAGCAATATGCTGACCTTTCTTGTCATATGTTATTGGAAAGTTCTCTCCAGTCCTCTGTTATCCTTCTCCTGACATATGATTTATGTCTGACAAAGGTTCCTTATTTGAAACATGTCATCTCTACATATCATATCCATATCCCTTCATATCCCTCCCTACATGTTATATTGTATTTTCTACCTTGTAAAACTTAATTAGTGAACTTGCTGTCAGTGGTTATCATTTGTATTTACCTTCACAAGGCTTAATAGTTTTATGGCCACAAAGAAGGGAAAGAACACAACTTTATATGACAACACAATGTCAAATAGCTGTGAATTTCATCGTGAATAACTTTAAGACCTCAGTGTGTGTGAAATAATAGAAAAGGGCTATAAGTACATTGCTGTAAATTTAGTTTGGCAAAACACTTTCAGATGTTATAAGCAAAATGGTGCAAGAAAGGAGGCAAATTCCTTAAGGAATTATCATGGGATTTTATTCATCCTAAGCACTTTCTTTTCCAAAAAGAAGTAAAATAAATAGAAATCATAAAGATCATACAAATATCTATCATCTGAAAAATAACTCAATCCTTGCTATAAAAAAGAAAACAACAGAAAGGTATTTATAATTTAACATCACTCTGTTGACTGGTGATCTGCTGTGGTGACCCTTAATAGTGAAAAGCCGAACGACAAGGCAAGGTTCTTAGAGATAATTATGAGAACATTAAACTTATATTTAAATTGCCTCAACAGCTCCAAGTTTAAGTTCTCTGCTGTATATTACTCTAGGATATTACTTTAAATAACTACAAGTAACCATCAAACGGTGCTTAATATGTGTACAGTCATTTGTTTAACCATATTCTACTTGGAAAAAAATTCCATTCAAAAAGAAATATATTGTTTGAGTCCACCTCAATGTCCGCTTTTCTACTGTATAATAAGACTGCTTGATATTTCTAAGTAACCACAGAAAGAATATACTAATGAAAGATGACAATTAATACAGATTATGAGTAGGGAACAAAACAGCCCTGATACATTACTTCTGAACAGGATATCAGTAGCAAATGAAGTTTCAATGACTGCCACTAAAAATATGCTTGTGTCTTTTAGTAAAAGTCAAGAATATAATTTATGGGAAGATTTAAGTAACCCTTAAAGGCAAGGCATTTTGCTCAATAATATAATCTAACTGACACTGAGTTTTTGATCCTCAAAAAATGTTAGTATACCAACTATTTGAATGAGCATCAAGAATGTTATTAATGAAATTCATATTACCGTATAAACTCTTAGGCCTAGTTAGACTAAAATTGATACTTAAATTCTTAATGGAATCTGTCCACCAACAGTCATTGAAAATAATTTACCACTCAGTCTCAACAGAACAGTTAGTCAGAAGCAGAAGAGATATAATAATATTTATTTTTAGATTTCAGAAAGAGATTTTTTTTTTTTATCAAAAAGTTTGGAAAGCATGCTAGTTAAAGCATTGAGAATGCATTCCAGGACATCCTCCACAAACAAAGTTATTAGTTTTCTGAAGAGTAGATAAACTGCACAAAACAGTTTAACAATATTTAATCATATATGCCAATGGTTCCAATGAAAGCATAAAAATGTGTGAATGGGCATCCTTGCCTAGTCATATATTTCAGTTCTGTTCGTTGTAAACAGAATGGGCCTGTTATAATGTGACATTTAATAGGGGAACGTAACACTGCTTGCTAATAAGATAACATGATAAATATACTGCTGTTAATTTACATCTTGAAGTACTGGTTTACCACAATTTTGTCTTTATCAGTTGAACATCTTAGAGACTAATATATGCAGTAGCCACTATTGTTCCTCTTGTATTATATTGTGGGCATTAGCCTGAATACATGTTGGGCTTTAATTTTGAACATTCTCAACAAAATTTGATATAACAACAACATATAGTGTATTGTTTAGTGTTTGTGGTAGGACCTTGTGGAAACATCTAGAGGGGTTTAAGTTTTTAATTTATTATTACTATTTTTATGGTGATAATTTCATTTGAGCAGAATCATTTTGAGATCATAGTAAATTTTGCTTTTGACTTTGATACTATGGAGCTCATTACCATTTTACAGGGTTTGTCAGCAGACCGAGATGACCTACAAGCCTTTGGGTTAGGCCCTTCTAATGATAATTTGGATGAGCATACTAATGACCCAGCTAATGCTTGTAATCTTATTTTCCAGAAATTAACTAAAAGTATGAAGACTCTTAGAACCAATGTATGGCACTTGAAGCTTTTTAAAGCATATCAGAATAGGGGTATCACCCCAAGGGGCCTTAGAGTGAGGATTCAACCGTTGGTTAGTAATCCTGATGATTGTCTAGCCGAAACATGGTCTCAAGCCCTACAAGAAAGCTTCAGTGGGTTTTGTTATCATACTTGCGTCACATTATGAGCGTTCCATTGATCAAAGTATTATGGAAGTTAGATCCAGCTGTGAGGAAACCAAAACCTATGAAGGTGAATCCTATTATGTAGAATCAGTTAAGCAAGGAACTATTAGTTCTTGAAAAACAAAGATAAAAAGATGCAAAAGTTTAACAGGGATCTAGGGGATTATCAAAAGGGTAAACTCTTTGGGTTAACCAAGAATATGAAATTTGGAAATTTAGACATTAAATTTTCCTCTTATAAGATGAAAAGACCAAAATCAATTCTTAAGAAGCCTAGTTTTTCCACCAGTGGGACATCAGGGGATGAGACCTCTTCCACCACAGATGTAGATTTGAATCACACTCACGAATCCCCAACCCCCAAAAGATGGAGTTTAGATGACCCTTTAGGGCCAGGGAGGAAACATAGAGTGGCTAAGTGATGCTGAATTCCTCCTGAAAATAATGATACAGCATTAAGTGGTACAGAAAATGTTCACAATATTTCCTCTGTACCTCTTTCTGAGGTAGAACTGAGACTTCTAAATAAAGGCTTGAACTTTGTACCAGGTTTTTGTGTTGGTGAGGACTCTTTGACCCAAGATGTCATTTCCTTTTGAAGGTTGCTTAATTTAAGATTATATTTTGATTCTAAATCCCCAAATGTCAATGCTAATGAATTTAGATTTCACCAATCTACGTTTATGCCACCAATGCATAAACATGTTGCTATGTTCCAGACTAGTGTGCTCAAAGATCGACATTTTAATACCAACAAATATCATAAATTGCCCTTTAATCTCTCAAAGGTTGAATAACAGGTAGTTACAAATCTTAAAAATAATAAGAATTTAGTTATACAGCCAGCAGATAAGGGTGGAGCTCTGGTGGTGATGGACTGGACCATGTATTATAATGATGCACAAAGACAACTAATGGACAGGAGATACTATATGTATATGCCATTAGATCCAATGCTTAGGTTCAAACAGCAGATAGATTCCTTTCTTCATGTTGTATTAGAAGAAGGAATCATTACGGACTCTGAGCTACACCACCTGTCCCTGATCCCAAACATCAGTATATATATTTGTTACCTAAAATTCATAAAGATCTGAACAATATTGTTTCTGGATGAGGCTCTCTTACTGAAATGCTTTCAAAGTTTTTGACCAAATATTTAAAACCATTGTTAGGGTGTGTCAGGTCACTTATACAGGATATGATGCAATTCATGCAGATAATTTCCAATATGCAATTGGAGCTTGGACGGCTTTTATGTACCCTTGATGTAACATCACTATATACGTACATCCCTCATTGGCCAATTTTACAGGCCCTGCAATACTGGCTTGATAGGGCTGAATTAAATCCACCTGGGTTCAACACCTTATTGGTCTGTCTGGCAGTACATGTGCTCATTAAAACTGTTTTCTATTTTTGTGGTAAATGCTTTTGGAAAGTTCAAGGTACCACTATGGGAGCATCTTTTGTTCCTATTTACGCAGACCTATTTATGGCATTTTTGGAGGAGCAGTTGATATATGACTCAAGCCATAATATATTTATGGAGGAGATTGATATATGGTGATGCTATCTAGATGACTACTGGATGGTCTGGAGGGTGGATCCCGATTATCTACAGGAATTTGTACAATACCTTAATAGCAACAAGTTGGGAATTGTGTTTCTCAAATACATTTTTTAGATGTTACTATTACTAGGAATATGGATAATACTCTTGATAGCCAAATATATCGTAAACATCCTGAATATAACACATTGTTACATGCCACCAGTTTCCATCCACAGCATGTTATACGTAACATTCCCAAGTCATAGTTTTTAAGAATTAGGCATATCTGCTCAACACAGGAATCCTTTAGGAACTATAGGAAGGACCTTATTCAGAGATTTCGATCTATGGGGCTATAAATATGGCAATATTATATCTGCAAGTAACTGGGCTTCTGCCCAAGATCGAAATTAATTATTAAAATATGAAGAACAAGTACATAGGGCGCCAGTTGACATTCGTTTGGTTACTACATTTGGTCATAATACTAATTTATTGATTGAAACCGTAAATAGACATTGGAACATATTAATGGCGGATCATAGATTGTCCGATATACTTAGTCTCAAATGTTTGTTCTCCTTCCGTAGGGGACAAACATTGGGGTCTCATTTTAGACATTACAAGTGATGGACTGAACCTATCAGGCCTAAACAACAGTTGACAATGACTGCTGTACCATTATATGGGTGTGGGCCTTGTGAACGCTGCACGCATTGCTCCCATGTTATTAAGTTTAGACAGTTTTCCAGCAAGAATACATCTACAGTGTATGATATTAGATTTTTGGCCAGCTGCAGTAGTGACTGAATTATTTATCTTGCAACAAGTTCCTGCTCAGCGTTTTATATTGGGCAAACCTCTCGCCCATTACGTTTATGGATTGCTGAACACTTTAGTAATATTAGGAATAGGAGAGATTCTAATGCCTTATATAAGCATTCATTAAAACACACAAAAACACGGTTTAGATTTACCATCATTGATAAAATACAAGGAGACAGGACGAACAAAACTGGATGGCATACTATTTTAAATTCTAAAGAGAGGAATTGGATTATTAAATTGGGAGGATTGTTTCCCCTGGATTAAATGAGTCACTCTAATTTATTACTCAGTCATGTCATGTGGGTATCCAGGATGTATATAAATTGTTCTGAAGCTTATAGCATTTGTTATTTACACTGAGTAAGGTTTTACAAGCCAAAACCAGTCTGAATTATTAATAGTGGGGTAAGGTTTTTGACTTTATCCTTATGGTGTACCTTTAATTAAAATTTTAACTGTTTTCCACACTTTTGCTTGCTGGCCATTTTTTTTGACTTATGGTTTGACTTGTGGGCCTGTGCACTTGCAAGAGTTGTGTGACTGAGGCCTGTTATAATCAAACCATACATATCTTTATAAATGTTATCAAGAATATTCACAAATCCCACTTGAAATCTCATTTTGAATAATAGAGAGAAAAGAGTAACCAAAGATTATCAAACATTTTTAATGCACAGATAAAATGAACAATTGCACAATGAGTAGTAATAGGCAGTTTTGTTATATTCTGAACTTTCCCTGTAATTGCTGTAGGTTGTCTGTTGAATAAAACTGCATATTTCTCAGAATATAAAAGTTTGTTAATTCATGCAACACTTATAGTCTGAATACAGTAAAGAAACTTGATTATATTTTTTCAGCTTGTAAATTAATTATTTATTTTAGGAATCACAGACATAGGAAAGGAAAAACTAAACTGAAGTGTGGATAAACTAAACATATCTAACAAAAAATCCTATCATTAAAAATTAGATGTTTACCAACGTTTGAGAACATCCAAACATTACCACACATTTTCCCTGATGTGTTCCTAAATAACATGTTATGTCTAATAAGGAAAAGGTTGTATAAACCTATGTTATTGGCAATCTAGCTGTTTAAGAGGAGTTTGAGACAAAACTTTGCATGACTGTTCTATATCTGATGGCATAGAATTCATGTAATGAAAATATTTTGAAATTTATCTGACATTGCTTGAACAGAAGTGATTTTCTCACAGATGTTATTGTTAACCAAGTGTGGTATATTTCTTTTTAAACAACTCATAAGTTTTGCCCTTATTATCTCTGAAGTTTTTTTACACAGAATATATGATTCTGATTTATATTTGCAGACTAGCTAGGATTTATGTGTTAAAGTCACCAGTTATTATCAAACCTCAGTTATCACTATCAATTATTTTATTCATTTTTTTAGTCAATGCTCTTACTGAGATGTTTTGGTATAAATAAATTAAAACTAGAGTATAAATGGAGTCATTGACAAAATAATTTCATACAAACAGCCTTTGTCAATCACAAATGTATCACAATAAAATGTCCAATGGTATCTCATAGCCTAACAGCTGTCTATAACAAGTAACAGCACTTTTATTCTGATGTTCTAATAAATAAAAAACAAAAGTATTAAACCAACAACTGTTCAGCCTCATTTGTTCACCTAGGTCTACAGAAGTTGTTTACAGATTTTAGTTTATAAATTGATCTATAAGATAATATGGTGCAGCCATTTCTAGAAAGTTTAAAGTAGCCTTTTGCAATGAAGTGCATTTCTTGAAACAAAATCTTTTGCATGTTTGAAGTGCATAAATAGCCTATATCTTCTAAGTGGAATATATATATATAATATAATATAATATTATATTATATATATATATATATATATATATATATATATATATATATATATAAACAAAACTATTTATAATGCATGTAAAGAAATATAAAGGAAGGAGGGAAGAAAGGAAGAAAACATACAACAACAGCTGCAAGTTAAAATGATCTAGGACAAATATAATAGTTGCATACACTGATGTCAACCATAATTAGTCAGATGAAATTCTATGTCTATGTAATTGAATAAAGTTTTCTGACAGATACTGCATCCAGAAATGTAAAGTACTGCAGACAGCTAAAATGAATACAATTACACAGACTCTGATGAGCTAAAACACTGAAAACATGTAAAATAATAGGTGAAATTAATCTAGCTATAACAGAAAGGAGTATGATCAAGTATCTGATCATAACCAGCTTGTTATGTAACTGAGACGTGGATGCCAAGAAATTTACCTCAAGAGCAAACTTCAGCAGTGAATCTTGATACCCACATCAAGAACAGATAAGGCCGGTTATGTTAGAAGACTTCAGGCATATTTCTTTGCAGTGCATTGAGGTTTGTCTGCTGCATGTACTGCCCTTTTCAGAAAAGAAGTATAGGAGGTCAAACTGTTTTACCATTTTTAAAGCCTTTGAAAGCTAGTAAAACACATAGTCCTGGCGGACAGAAACCAAGTCAGTCTCTGTAGAATTAATGGCATTAAAATATGTTTTCTTTATAAATGTGGTAGAGCCAAAGCATCTAACAGCTTTTAAAGCCTGTTTTATTTTCTGCTGTCATTCTTTGCCAGCTGGCACTGTGTAATGTTATTCCCTAGCATGAGACCTGATCTTAACAGCCCTTATCAGACGTCCTTAGCAAGTTTTTGTTACACATCCCTAACTATTGTTAAGATCAAGTGTTATACTAGGGATGTCCTTAACAAGTTTATCTTTTCAATGATGTCATAATATAATCTTGGCACTCCATATAGTACAGTAAAATTATGTTACATAGTAAATATATAGCTCTAGAAAATACTGACAGAAACTTGTAAAAAGGAACAATTTCAGTGGGTGCATCTAGCAGAAATCATGAAATGCTGGGAAAGCTGGGATCAGTGAAAAACACGTGGGAATTCTGAAAACTAAAACTAATCTGTGGTTTGTAATTAAATTATGTTAACACTGGAATTATAGGAAAGGACAGGTTTTGTGAACAGAGGCTTACTACTACTCTCAGACTCTACCAAACTTTTCAAGCAGGGCAGGCTTGTAAGTCACACAGTGTATTTTAGGGCACTCATCCGTTTGTTTAAGGTATATTTAAAGGCCAACGTAAAGTCACATTACTTGACATGCAAGGGCAGTCTATTTCAGAGCAAGGGGGGCACTATATAATGAACATATCTCTCCATTTAGTTTTGTTTATTTCCCAATGAAAATTGAAATTACTTATTCTAGTGTTGGCTGCCCTATTTTATACATTAAAAATATAATATATTGAAAAAGAGGAGATTGATGATAATAAAGAGTTCCTGAGGGCATAGAAGACAAAGCACAACTCTCGCCTAAAGAGCCTATACAACACTGAGTAAATGGATAGTAATTCCATTCTTTCCTGATAACTAAGGTTTTTGTGACCCAAGATCTTTTTTGCCAGTTACCTTTGTTTGTT
Organism: Protopterus annectens; assembly: GCF_019279795.1. Taxonomy (NCBI): domain Eukaryota; kingdom Metazoa; phylum Chordata; order Ceratodontiformes; family Protopteridae; genus Protopterus; species Protopterus annectens. Next base: position 319,824,157 of record NC_056739.1, read on the forward strand.
TGTGTTTCTGATGTGTGCAATGAGATATATGATGGGAGGGGGCATTATATTTTACAACAGGTCTAGCCTTGGCAGTATACATGTGAACAATACTGCCTTGATTGTAAATAAGATGCCTTTTGTGACTAATTGTGAGATACAGAAGGATTTTCTGAGTACAGTTGCCACATGGTGATCAAAAGAGAGGGAGTTACTGACCCAGGTCCCTGTTCACAGAATCTCTGGAGAAAGGAGTGTCATTGAACCAACAGACAGTAGGAATTTGATATATTGCAAAGGAAATTATACCACATTTCTCAGTATTTCATGTGAGACCTTTTTCAGTGCACCAGAAGTTAACGTGTTAGTTCTGTCTGACTACTACACCCAGCTTGCAATCATCAGCTAACTTAGTCAACCAGAGATCCTTCTTGTTAGTGTTTAAGTCAGAGAAATAAATTCCAGAAAGGATGGTGTCCAGTACAGAACCTTGGGAAACACCACTTATCACCTTTTCCCCTAAATGAGTAGGCATCACTGACCCTGATGTGTTCTGTCCTAGAGCCAGTTTACAACCCATCTTAGTGTACAGGTGTTTAAGAACATTAGCTGTTTAACAATCCCATCATGTAGTAAGGTATTAATGCCTTAGCTAGATTCACGTGTGAAGCATGAACAGTGTGACCACTGTCCACCATGACCGTTCCTTTTTAAATCAGGGCACTATTTAACAGATGTCATATATCCTTGGCAATCTAAAGTGTTCTGGATCAGAGCTGATTCAAACTAATAGGGCTAATGGGTTTGCAGTTTCCGGCATCTATGATGGGTCCACCCTTATGGAAGGCCATTAGTACCAGCATGAATTGTTCAGCAGCATATCTTGTGACAAAGCCTAGGTTGAACAGCTTAAGCAGGGGCTCAGCACAAGCCTGCTTGACACTACTCATCAGACAATCCTGTATATTGTAAAACCCACTGATGACATGTTTTTGGACATGGAAAGTGCTTTAAGGATATGAACCTTTGTCATGGTAGGGGAGAAAGTGACTCTGGGATGTTTGGAATGGAAATTATAGTTTCAGTGAGGAAATGTGCAGCAAACATACTTGCTAGCATGTTGGCAATATCTTTAGAATTGGAATGGCAGGTGCCATTATACAAAAGTACAGGGCAGTGATGTGAATTTTTTCTAGGGTAGCTAAAAAGGACTTGTAATTATTGTTAGCCTCAGAAGCTAGTCTATATTCAGGGGATGCTTTGCTGGTCTTTATAGCCACCTTCATTTTCTTGGTGAGGCATTTTACATTCTATTTGTGATGTAATCGAAGCAGCTTCTTCCTTCTATTGTATAATTTGTTGATGTCTACTAAACATCAGGGTAGTTTGTTTTTGAATTTGCCTCAGTACTTTGTTCTTTTGGAAACTGCTCTGTCAATGCATTTAAATGTGCATAAAGATTATTGGCATAGGTGAATGCATATCCTGAATCCACAGCAAGTTTAAAATGGGTAAGTTAGACGATTTTGTCATACAGTTTTAAAAGGGTTGCTTTACTGAAATTTTTAAAGAGAGAAATGATAGTTACGGAGGGCTGGATGTCCTCAGAGTAAGGACAACCAGTTTGTGGTCTATTGTGAGTAAGTGTGAGGCAGTTTATACACTGTTTTTAGGATGCTAAGTGCTTGAAGGCTGTTCAGTGATATTTTACTTGCATAAGAACATTGGGTTAATGAAGGTAGGAAAATATATGGTTATATAGGATATATAGGAAAAATAATCTGTAACTAGTGCAGCTGCTAACAACGCACAGGTCCATGCAAACATTTACAGTCCAGCAGTCACCAACAAGATGAAATAAGGATTTTTGCAATAAATACTTAAGAAAACTTCTACTTCTACATAGTAACCACTGCCAAGGTACAACTAATGTGGCAGTGAGCTCAGCACAGCTGTGTGCAGCTGATCTCAGTATATAGCAAAAAGGAAAAATAAAACACCAATGAAAATTAGCTATATAATTTTCATTTTTATGACTGGCTACCCAGAAACAGCACAATTAATGTAATCTCATTACAATAACCACGAAAGTTTCAAGATGTTGCCTACACCAGGTCAAGAATAAGTTAACCGTAAACCTTAAACCAGTGATTTATATGGAAAAAGTAACAAGCAAAACAGATTAAATTAGGCAAAAATAGCAAAACGTCTTTATAAGCAGTGGAGCAAAATGCAAGGAAAAAAAATGGATGACGCAGTGGTGCAGCTGTAGTGCTGCCACCTCACAGCAAGAGGTTCTCTGGTTTGATTCTTGGCTGAAGTGCCTTCTGTGCAGAGTCTGCATGTCCTCCCTGCGTTCATGTGGGTTTTCTCCAAGTACTGTGGTCTCCTCTCACATTACAAAGACATGTGTCTTGAGTGTTTCTCCCTGGGCCTCTGCTGAAAATTGGCTTTGTTCCAAGTCGGACTTTCACGGTAAACAAATGTTAAATAAATAAATAAAATAAATAAAAACATTAATTATTTCTGCAGTAACTAATGAGGAACAGTTTCAGAATGAGCTGAGTCAGACAGCTGCAGCACTTCTGTGTACTTCTTAAAAGTTAAAAGGAGGGTTCATAAGTAATGCATAACAAGTGGCAATGGCAGCATTTAGACACCTGCAAAAGTAAAGCATCTATAAGGAATAAGTTGAGTTAACAGCAACTAAATGGAAATGAGAACAAATGAAGTTAAAAGTACTATATTAATTTCTGAACTGTCAAGTATATTCATTAAAGTGAGAAAACACAAGGTTAAGATCTGTCAATTGAGTATCTTCATACTTGTAGCACTTAAGAGAAAATCAACACTAGATCTATTTGTTGAGGTATATGAACAGACTTTTGTCCCAAAGGCATGATATATGCAATGGCAGGAGACTATTGAAGTTAGTATCCGTTGAGCATCAAAATGTTTGTATTAATCAGAACTATTTTTGAAACACGGCTATTATTATGATACATAGAATTCAAGTTAGGCAGCCATCTTAAAAGTTCCATGTATAGATATACACAACTGAAGATTACAAATAGCATCCATAAGGCAAATAGCATTTTCTGGATCTTCTTCATATGGATTCCTCACATTACATAATTTCTGAAAGGATAAGGCCATAACTACAAATTAAGATTTATTCAACAGGAAGCCCTTTTTCAGTGAAGCAAATAAAAGCATGCACTTTAATGCACTACTGCATATTTATGATATATGTGATTCATGCCATTAAATGGCAGTTCTCATAATATCTTTATGCAGATAAATACAAGTCATTTATTTGTATGTTTTTATAGTGTTGATTAACAGATATTAATTTTATTGATACTGGCAGAAAACTGTACAGTTGTTTGGTCAACTTGCTATAATGTTAAGTCTCAGTATCTATTCCAAGATAAGTCTAGTGCAAAAATAAATAAATAATAGTTCTCACACAGTATGTTTAATAGTTCTTAAAAGAACACTGCAGCACACATCTATTTCACCATAGCACTGAAGATGTCATATAAAAGTAATATTTCCTGGTTCTTCAATGAGGTGAAACTGAGTCACACCAGCTTAGGATACAAGCTGACAACAGCACAAACCAAGCAGTGCTTCCTTTTAAAAACAAAGACGTGTACAACATTCTTAATTATGGGATTAATGACATCTGTTCATTTGTGCAAACTAGATTATTCCTCTTCTATTTCCAGAAGTTATGGGTAGGTATTGCTTCAAAGTGTAACAGATACAGTAAAACACCTCCTTCATATGCATCTGTTTTGCATAACATAAGCCTTACAGCAATGAGTTGGGAAGTTACCAGGTATTTTTTCTGGTCTACCATTTATGCAGCAGTAGTAAGCAATCAAAGCACGGGCAGGTCCCGGACAGGAAGCTTTGTTTTGTGAAGAAGCACCATGTCTGATTACATCTTAATTAAGTCCATAACTGTTCTGTACATCACGTGAACAGAAATGACTCACTGTGCACAAAGATTCCCAATTCAAATAACTACAATAAAGAAATTCAAAGTTTATTTATTTATTTCTTTACTTACATATCTACTTCAGAATTCTACATGCCTGGGTAGTTGGAGATTTCTAAATCGCAAGAAACTTGTAGGAAATTTCCAGGCAATCATACTTTTAAGACTTATCCATCAGACAATCAAAAGCAATATGCTAGACAATGCACTTTAGACTGAATGCATCTTCTTCAAACCATTGATTTAAGACTCCTGCCTGTCCCTATCACTTAGTTAATCTTGAGGTTAAAGAATTACTAAGGTTTGTTATGTGACAAAATAGTATATATATATATATATATATATATATATATATAGAGAGAGAGAGAGAGAGAGATAATATTTGACATGGTGGGTATTATAGGGAAAGAATGAACTATGTAGGGACATTGCAAGACCCTGGTAGGTCTAATATTTCCCTATAACACCTCCACATACACACTCTCAATACTTATCCTATCAAGCCCCTAGCAAAACAAACCACAGATTGTAATTCATTTTCCAGTGTTAGCCTATTTGATTCTAAAATGTGAAGACACTGTGACTATGCCCCACATTTAAAATTTCCCTTAGAATTTGATGTAAATTTCATTTGGTGTCCTGCTTCTTCAAATTTTCTTTAAGATTAGGACTTCTCTTAAACACAAATGATGGTTCATTAACAACGATTTCCTGAAGCTGTGGGTTACCCCTAATGATATTCCAGTTCTTCCCTGTTCTTTCTTTCTTTAATGGTCTTTGAAAATGGACCATATTGGACAACTAGGGCTTTCTCAAAATTATTGTTGTTCTAGTGAGTGATTCTAATTTAGCAGTTGAGGTTAAAAGGAAAAGGACTTTTAACCCCCATTACACCCCGCACTTAATATTTTTGAGCAAGCTATAGTCAAGGACTTATACAAAATAGAAACTGGTCCCAAAAAGAACAATTTTGGTCACCTTAATTTAAACAAGGGTGAGAGATGCTTACTAGAGTAACTTAAGAGGGATAACAGAATAAGAATAATGAAACCCAATAAGGGGGAATTGTCAGACAAAAAATGTGGTCTATTTTGCAGTATGTGGCAGTTGCCTGGAGTTTTACATTGGCAAAACTGAAAGGTGCCTTAAGAAAAGGATTTATGAACACCTATATCATATTAACAGACACAATGCTAATAATACTTTATATAGGCATTCTTTGAACTGCCCACGCTTTAAAAATGTTTATTTTGCAATTTTAGAAGAGCTTCAAGGGGACCCATGAAGGGAAGACCTGAAAAATAAGTTAGAGGAAAGGGAAGCCATTTGGCAAATTAAATTAAATGCACATAAGTTCCCTGGTATTAATGGCAAAATTTCCTTTCGACAATATTTAAAGAAGAGATCTTTACCAGTTTTATAGCAAAGTTTTAAAAGTAGTCATATAATATTTCCCCTTTCAGGTTATTGATGATAATACATTCTTATAACATTCTTTACAAATGAGAAGTTTTATATTGAATGGTTTTAACCATGCATTGTTTCTTTAAATAAAGATATGATTAGTATTAATTAAGGGTTTGCCTTTCATTATATAAGCAAGCCACTACAGACAATAAATTAATTCTGATGAAGTCCTAGATTTGGTAGGACGAAAGCTCTCAATTCTGGTTTTAAATCTATAGTTTATACAATAAATTGGCTTGTTCAGTTTTATTTTTTCAGTTTGTTGAGTATGTGACCACCAGTATAATATATTTTTTGGTCGAAGTTTGAGGAAGAGTTAGTTAATGAAAAGAGCAATAATAAAAGATTTTTTTTTCAAAAAATATTTAAATCAATGGACATGATTTCATTTTAAAATTGTCTTTTGACAATTGAAAACAGCATTTTAATCAATGGACATGATTTCATTTTAAAATTGTCTTTTGACAATTGAAAACAGCATTTTAAGTGATCTAGATATACGTCTCATCTTCCTTTCTCAAGAATTCAAGACAGCCAAAAAATAATGGGGCTCAAAGCCTAAAATCGGGAACAATTTTAAATATTACTCTAATTCAATTTAAAAAGTTAATAGAATGACAGGTCTTGCATCAGTGTGCATTTTTTGAACAAAATGACAATATTGAATGACTGAAACCTTCTTTTACCAGAAAAATCTAACATTTTAAAAGGGGCAGAGCAAAAATGTATGACAAAATCAGGGATGTTCCATAAAATCAGGGACGGTTACGAGGTATGGATCCAGGCCAAGTGGCACAACTATTTAACATGTATTTTACTGAGCTAGTAAACCAAGCTTCATGGTCTAAGCCTCACTTATTTGTAAAGTCTAACTATAACTATCCTACCATACACAGAATATGATGAAATCATTATTACTTGACATCAAAGACAACAGCAGGATAGATCCAAACAACATCCCTAGCCACCTAAGTTTTCATCTTCATGGTGTTCTTACTGGTCCCCTTACAATTATCTTCAGTCATTTATTAGAGCAGGGTATTGTATCCACCCAAGGCAACTAGCAGTCATTATGTCAATTCATAGAGGGGAAATGCTGTGATAAAATACAAAAGTATTGTCTATTAAGTTTGACATTTATTTAGTTATTTATTTATTTGGCAAATGCTTTGAGAGATGCCTAATTTTGATTCCTTAAGAACAAAAACGTTATGCTGTAAACCTAAGCAAAAAGCAGTGCAGCTTTTGGAGATGGTGATCTACCTTCTCCATTCATGAGGCTTCTATGACCATGTCAGTAAAGCCATAAAAAAATGTGTCTAGTTATGTGGTTATTTATGTCACTCATGTCCTCTCCTCCAAATCTTCCAAACTAGGCTTCACTGTACAGATCATACTTTTATTTCTTTGGTCCCAAACTCTGTGAATCTCTCCCTTTTTTTCTTAAAGATCATTTCTCCTACCCTCATTTTCCAATCAGAAATAAAAGTGCATTTCAAGACTCAAGTTAAATGCAACTGCTATCTCCCTGGTCATATGATTGTACCTCTTCCTACCCTTTTTCCCTTTATATACCTTGCTCTGACTCTAATTTTTACTGTGATTCTTTCATTGCACCAACTGTAATTTTCACTCTATATAATGTATGTGTATATATATATATATATATATATATATATATATATATATATAGTGTTTTGTTGATCGCTCTGCGTATACTGTAATTTATCTACTTCAAGCCAACACTGATCTTCACTCTGTATATAATGTATGTATGCACTGCATTTTGTCATTTACTTTGTGCATTATGTCGTATATCTATTGTGTTGACCCCAGAATGAGACTGAAATGGTTTCAATGCGATCAGTGCTATACCCTGGTTAATAAATACAAAATATATAAAAAATACATCTACTTGTACCTTGCCAAAGTGTTCATTAGTATTCTACCTGCTATTATTAATGATAAGTGTGCTACATTACAGATAATTCCATTCTGGATATGCCAAATTGCACCCTGTCTGACAATACATCTACTTGTACCTTGCCAAACTGTTCATTAGTATTCTACCTGCTATTATTAATGATAAGTGTGCTACATTACAGATAATTCCATTCTGGATATGCCAAATTGCACCCTGTCTGACAATACATCTACTTGTACCTTGCCAAAGTGTTCATTAGTATTCTACCTGCTATTATTAATGATAAGTGTGCTACATTACAGATAATTCCATTCTGGATATGCCAAATTGCACCCTGTCTGACAGGAAACTAAGTGCAAACATTCTGAGTGGTCATTAGGTCCTCCGAGATTGTTTTTGAGACCAATAGTGTTTAACACAGAGGTCTGCTTTTTTCCTGCATCTCATACCCACTAGACTGCCAAATATGCAGATGACATTAAGACTGGTACTCTTCTTATCAAAACTTCTCTCAATACATTTATTATTTATAATATTGTCAGGTTGCATGAATGAATGTTCTCTGTATAGAATATGTTTTAATTTTCAGTATATCTTGATGCAGATGAAAATTATAATGAAATCACCATAATTACTGTAAATAACATTTTAAAATTTGAGGGTATATTTCCCAGATTTCATCTCATGAAAATGGAATTTCACTTTTTTTTTGAAACCTGAAGAATTAGTATCCCTGTTAGTCATAATCTGAACTGATTCTGATGAGTGTAAAGTGATATACCCTGCAACTTTATGAACTACTACACCTGTTGAGCAGAATATTTTTTCTGTGTCCTTACTCAAAACAATTAAGGAACTGAGTGTCTTAATAAATAACAACTTAGACTTCAGGCATAGTGTAGAAATAGGTACAATTCACAGAGCTTTAGTACTTAGGAGGCAGACCTGCAATGTGGTAGATGTATGAGAAGAAGATGGCACTATTTGAAGATACCGGGCAGAAGGCCAAAAGGATATGCAAGGAAGTATTCCTATTTAGAAAGGGAAAGGGATGAGAGTTCTTAATACAAATCTATGTTGCCTATGTCAGACCTATAGAGGAATATAATTCCTTATTTTGTGTGCATACCAACCTAAAAGTACATACCAACAAATAAAGTCCTGTTTGTAAAGGTTTGCCTTACTTTAATAGACTGAAAGTTTTAGCATTATTATCCACAGTCTGCTTCTTCATCAGAGGTCATTTGTGTCTGGATTTAAGGTTCAAAACATGATGAGAAATTGAAAACACTGACACTATTATTTTGGGGGTGTTTTAGTGCAACAACTTTCTATTTAAATGGAATTGGTTCTGACATAAGAAGTGGAATGGGTATATTTAAATTTCGCTTGCAGATAGTTGAAATAAATTACTGACGCATGCATAGTTTCCTGATTCATTACAGTGGTTTAAGACTTTGTTAACTCTATCTCTGAAAGGGTCCTCTTTTCAGATAACCATTTGAAGTCTGTGTTCTAGTGGCTTGGGCCCACACACACAGTAATGCAAAATATGAAACAATGAACTATGGTTATAAAGCATTCAGTCACCCAGGTGGCAAATGTTATATTACATTAAAAAATCTGCATTAAATTTGAGGGTGGTGGTGTCCTTTTTCCATTTTACTTTCATGTGTTGGCTGCTTAAACACTTGCTTTAGGATGCTCTTTTACATGAGTAGTTGACATCTACTTTATATGATGTGTGATGATTAAATGATTTGTGACCATAGTCAAATTTGGCAGCCACTTGATCTGGCCTCATTTCTAAAATATTTATATCCGCATTCTGGGTGACAAAATCAAAACCACTGCTGTAGGCTTCACTTCTTTGTGGCTATCAAGAAGATAATAATAATAAAATACTGCATGTTAAAATTGTCACATATATACAGCAATTTTGGAACAGATCTTAAAAGGTGCTAAAAGTTTAAATAGAATGATGATGTGGCAGAAAACACGATTTGTATTAAGAACTCTCATCCATTTCCCTATGTCAAGAATCTTAATGGCAACATCCAGATCTACTCTGAGTTACAGCACAACAGCACGAAAATTACAGAACCAACTGATATTGCCAACATCCTGGCAGATAGGTTCACTGCTAACTTTACCCCCCTTCTCACCCCCTAAAGGGCCCATATCTATACAGGAAAAATGCAGAATCCCTGTAATCACATCTATGCAGGTAAAAGCTGCACTCTCTGAAACCAAAAACACAGTATTCATGGGAAAAGACAACATCCCAGGCTACGTTTTACATGAACTTCAGAACAAAATGGCTCCCCACCTAAGCACCATGTTCAATCATAGTCTCACATCAGGCTTTATGTCCACTGAATGGCGCACAGCAACAGTTATCCCACTCCACAAAGGGGGAGCCACCCCTGATCCTGGGAACTATCGCCCTGTTAGCCTGACGAGCCTGGTCTGCAAGGCCATGGAACTCGTAAACAAAGACATTGGTAACCTCCAAACTCTGGACTCCACCTAGTTCGGGTTTGTGAAAGGCAGATCATGCCTTCTGAACCTGATTGACGTCTTTGACGCAGTCACCAAAGCTATAGACGAGGGTAAGGTGGTTCACACAGCCTATCTTGACCTCGCCAAGGCTTTCAACACCATCCCCCATTCTGGAATTATAGCTAAACTCACTAAACTAGGTATAAATCCCTACGTTACAAGATGGGTTGCCAACTGGCTCACTGACAGAACCCAAACTCTAAAAGTTGCAGACTCCAAATCTGACTTCAAACCAGTGACAAGTGGAGTACCACAGGGTTCAGTCCTGGGACCTCTCCTGTTTGGTATCTACTTCTTTGAAGTACAGGCTAACACAGAATGCCTCTGGCTAATGAAGTTCACAGATGACTGCAAACTAGGAGCCATAGTCGAGTCCCCAAATGATGTGGACATCCTACAGAAGGGCCTCACTGAAACAGATGCCTGGTGTCAGAGTCATGGCCTCAAGCTCAATGCCAAAAAGTGCATTGTCATCCCATTTGGTAAAAACTCTGTACCCATGAACTACCACATAAATGGCAGTCTACTTAACACCGAATGTGTGATAAGAGACCTTGGGACCCAGGTGGACAGTCATCTCTCCTTTGATAATCACATCACCACAGTAGTCAGGAAATCCTTCTATGTGGCACACCTCATCACAAAAGGGTTCTCATCCAGGAAAAAAGAGGTCATTGTTCCCCTGTACTCGGCACTCATTAGACCCATTATAGAGTACAACGCCCCTTCTGGAATGTACCTCACAAGACATCTGCAGCATCTGGAAAGGCCACAGAAGTACCACACAAAGATGATTACTGGCCTCAAACAGATGCCCTACACTGACCATCTCAAAAAACCCCAGCTTTACTCTGCAGCATATCACTTACTCCGAGGAGATCTCTGCCTAACAAATAAAGCTATGTTAAACCCTGAGCTGTTGGACATGCTACACCTAAAGAAATCCCAATCTATCCGAGTTACACGCTCTAGGGACCTAAACCTTGTCACCAGAATAAACAGGACATGCTGGAAAGATAGATTCCTGTCCCACAGACTTCCTATACTCTGGAACAAGCTACCCATCTATGTCAAGCAAAGTTCCTCATTAGCACTCTTCAAGAAAAATCTTGATGAGTTGATGGGAAATAGGAAATACACCCCGGGATCACTTCTGTGGCTCTGCTCGACAGGGGTACAGGAAATTAACTTTCTTGAGTGGCATAAGCCAGGGAACCTTGTTGGCCAGGCTTACTTAGGCCCTTAGGCTGATAGCCTAGTACCTACCTATGAACCTATAAACTTGAATGACATTTTAAGTGTTCTTCCAAGTAATAATGTACTGGCATGCATCACTTGTTATCTGAACTTGCTGTAATGCACTGCATCATCCGCCAAAGAGGATGTCCCCTCCTCTTTAACATTTTCAGCAACACCTTCAACATATCCGCACAACAGGCCACCCTGACACACTATGCAGATGATTCCACTCTCATTTGCACATCTGACAACATGATACACATTCAAAAAATTACTCAGGAAGTTTTAACAGCCACTGAAGCATTGTTTTGTAACTCACAAGTCATCCTCAACCCAAAACAGACCAAACTACTGTTTTTCCCAAATCTCTCCCTCATGAAAAAACAAAAATTAAAGCCCTCTCTCTTGATAATTTGATGATAACCACTGAAGTCACTCATCCTAGAAAATTATTATGTGTGATAGTATATGATAATCTTACATTCAACCTGCATATGCAAAATTGCATAAGAAAAACTCATCAAAAACTAGGGATGCTTTACTGAGCCAAAAAGTTTCTCAATGATGCAACTAAGACTATACTTGCCACTACTTATCTCCTCCCCACACTTCTTTATGGCACTCCCATCCTTGCTAACTTCCAGGCTTCACAAAAATTAAAACGAACAATGCTATAACAAAGTTGCTAAATGTGTAGCAAATACCTTTTTGAGAACCCACCACTATATAGTACTAAAAGCCTAAATTGGTTAGAACTGCCTCATCAACTAACATATAAACAGCTTCTTACCACATACAAAATTATCTAGCAACCATCTGCCTGTCCAGCAGTAAAAACCATTAGGTACAACAATGTTCCCAGTTGGCCACTGTGAGCCAGTGGGAGTGGTTAACACTGAACAGCCTGCCTGTCCCTGGAGGAGTGGTTACAACCTGGAAGCTGTAGTTTTATTGGCCATTTTGGGTAAATTCTAAACTCCTTGATCTGTCTCTCTTAAAACCCGGCTGCCTCATGGTTTTGGCATCTTTTCAGGCTTGCTAGTTGTTGCTGAAGCACCTACCAAGGGGAGAAAACGCTGAGAGAAGAAAAGGAGCCACTTTTGTGATTTTAAGTATTTTCTTCTGATTTTTTGTTAAGTTTTACTGCTTTGCCGCCTACTTTTTGGCATTTTCTGGCTTGCTAAAGTTTATATCTGTAACAGTAACAGTACTTGGAACACATCTAGAGCCTGTTTACTGCATTTCCTGTGTTGCACTTAATTAAAAAACATTTTTTCACTAAACAACTGCATTTTACCTGATTTTGGCCTAGCACTCAAGTGTGGGGTCATTTATTGCACTGTTGTGATTATTTTGCTGCTTGTGTATCTCTGCTACCTTTAAACTACAACAAAAAGAAAAAAAAAACAAATCTTGATTTTTTTCCCACTTTCTGAAAGTTAAGAAAGTTCAGTTACAGATTTGCTGTTCTGAACTGTTTGGAAGTTTCTAGAAGGCCAGTGTTTGCTTGGGCTAAAGGGAAGTCTCTGTGTTCACCAGTGGGAGTGGTTAACACTGAACACCCTGCCTGTCCCTGGAGGAGTGGTTACTACCTAGAAGCTGTAGTTTTATTGGCCATTTTGGGTCAATTCTAAACTCCTTGATCTCTCTCTTAAAACCCTACAACTCTCTTTTTGCGCAGTTTTGCGCACTGAGCAGCGTGGGGCAGCCGCCTAAGCAGGTTTAAACTATTCCAGGCTCCAGAAAGTCTGCTCTTCACCTTTTCCCTTAGAACTGTTCAAACTCTCAAAGTAATCACTGTATTCTCTTTCTAAAGCCTTGCACTTGCTCAGCTCTTATAAGGAAACACTAACTAACTAAAGCAGTACACTCTCCTTGACTTCTCATAAATATTAGGCTCCCGATTGGTCCGTCCTGATCAAGTGAAAAATCATTTCCCTTCCCTAATCTGATCAGTAAAAAAACAGTTGGCTATACTAATCTGGTATGTCCAAGGGTCAGTTTCAAGGTTACTCTTCAGTCCAGCTGGTGAATCTGGGAATTTTGAGGCAATATTACAATTGCCTTATGTACACAGACAACTCTCTCCTCCTTCCAACAAACTCTAATACATGTGAGAGATGCAGTTACACAGCCAAACTGGAGGCTGAGCTCTCTCAACCCAAGACTGGCACAGTCAGTCAGGAGGAAAAGGTAACCACCCACACCACAAATCCAGTCTCACACAGACCTATTGCATCTGCATACCCAACACATAAACACATAAAAACATACTCGGAGGCTCTAAAGAAAAATATGCCTAAACAGCAAAGACCTCCTAAGAAGATATCCAAGCAACAGCCACCCCTCAACAATACCCACAAATCACATATCTCACAAAATCAGTGTACCTCACAGTCACAACCCTTAAGGCCAAACAACACACCAAATACACTTGTTATAGGGGACTCTATTATCCGGCACACTGACGTCCTGCTCACCAGACTGAACAAGGAGAAGGTCACTGTAAGCTGCCTGTCGGGTACCAGGATCTGCCACATAACGCAAGCACTCAGGTCACTCCAAAGCAAGTACAAGCATGACTCCGTCATTGTCCATGCTGGTGTGAATGACCTGAGACGTACCTCCCTGGACTACGTGAAAAGAGACATAGAGGAGCTCTCTGACCATGTAGCCCAGGCTGGTATGACCCTGACCTTGAGTAACATCATGCCCTCACCAAGAATGATGCCACAGTATAAAGACAAAATGATCAGTTTCAACAATTGGCTAAAGTATTGGTGTCATTCAAAGGGGATCCAGTGTCTGTCAGCCTGGGATGATATGCTCGACAAGCCATGTTGCTTCGCTAGGGACGGCTTGCACCTGTCACCCTTAGGCTTTCGTATACTGGCCAAGGCTCTTGCCACCCCTATAGTGCCTTTTTTAGGCAATGCTCAAAGGACAAACCCACCTCCATAGACAACCCAAGGATAAAAAAACTAAAGGTAATGCTACTCAATGCCAGAAGTCTAAACCTCAAGATGCACGCACTCGAGACTCTCCTCAGTATGGAGAAAATCGATGTTTGTGCAGTAACAGAAACCTGGTTCAAGGCTCCTGAGAGCACCCCAGCACTACTAGGTTATAACTCATACCATGCGTTTCGGCCCCAAAACTCGGACTGAAGCACAAAAGGAGGGGGAGTATCTATATTCATCAAAGATACCTACACCTCCAGGTTAGTGGCACTGCACAAAGCATCGGAAATCATCCATGTACAACTAACAGCAGGCAAAACTGCCTTTCAGTTTGTAGCCTGCTACAGAACACCCTCCCTATTACAGGAACCCCACTTGGCATTCCTGAGAACACTGGAGAATATGAAGGTCTCTCCAAACACTATGTTATTGGGTGACAAACATTGACTGGGAAAACTACTCAAGCCCAAACACCCTCGTCCAATGGTTCCTTGAATTTATAAACTCTAACGCAATGGAACAACTGGTCACCACTCCCACAAGAGGGAACAACATATTGGACCTGGTCATCACCAACATGGGGACTCTATGTTCCACACCAGAGGTAAACCTCTCATTGGTAAGATCAGACCATAAACAAATTTCCCTGGACATCCATATCCCGTCCCCACCCCGAGCCAAGGAAATCACTGTAAAGAATTTCTCAAAAGCCAACTTTGCACTTCTCAAAACTGAGGTGGAATCCTTCAAAGCCCCTGGGCCAGAGGATAATACAGCCCAATCCGCAGAATCCTTTGCAAATGCATTCTATGAGCACCTGCAGGAATGCATGGATCGTGCTATCCCACATAAAACCAAGACTCACTCCTCCAAAAACAGGAGACCAGTCTGGTGGACCCCGGCTATAAATAAACTATACAACAGAAGGAGGAAGCTACTACATGACAGAGCAAAATCCCAAAAAGGGGAGGCATCTCTGATCAGTATTAGCAACAAACTTCAATCCCTCATAAAATCATCAAAGGCCAGTTTCGAAAGAAAAATTGCCCTAGACACTAAAGATAATCACAAGGCCTTCTTTAGTTATGTCAGGAACATGGGTGGAAACTCCCAGATATGATCTGAATTGTTGCATAACGGTACAAAATATACCGAACCTACAGACATAGCCAACATCCTGGCAGACAGATTCAGTGCAAACTTCTCCCCCCCCCCAAAGGAGCAGATGCCTATCCCAACTGAATGTAACCTCCCTGACATCACAGATGCACAGGTGAAAGCTGCCCTCTCCAAAGCAAAAAACACAGTATCTATGGGACTGGACGGTGTCCCAGGCTGTGTCTTACATGAGCTCCAAGAAGAACTGAACCTTCACATTAAGTCACTGTTCAAACTTAGCCTTACTACAGGATATGTACCCAAAGAATGGTGTGCAGCTACAGTGGTCCCACTCCACAAAGGTGGTGCCACAATGGACCCCGGAAA
This sequence comes from Protopterus annectens, assembly GCF_019279795.1. NCBI lineage: Eukaryota > Metazoa > Chordata > Ceratodontiformes > Protopteridae > Protopterus > Protopterus annectens. The sequence goes on from NC_056739.1 coordinate 319,839,779, forward strand.
CTATCGCCCCATAAGCCTGACTAGTCTGGTCTGTAAAGCTATGGAGCATATTATCATGGAACTCATAAACAAAGACATTGGGAGCCTCCAGATACTGGACCCTACCCAATTCGGCTTTGTTAAGGGCAGATCTTGCCTCTTAAGCCTAGTTGATTTCTTTGAAACAGTTACCAAAGCCATAGATGAGGGCAAGGTAGTCCACACAGCCTACCTGGACCTCAAAAGCCTTTGACACAATACCCCACTCGGGCATCATAAATAAGCTTACCAGCTTAAATATCAACCCCTATATCACAAGATGGGTTGCAAACTGGCTCAGAGATAGAACCCACATGGTCAGAATCGCAGGTGCCATGTCCGAATTCAAACCAGTTACAAGTGGCATCCCACAGGGCTCAGTTCTGGGACCTCTCTTGTTCAGTATATACTTCTCTGAGGTTCAGGCTAACACGGGGGGATTATGGCTGACAAAGTTTGCAGATGACTGCAAACTGGGGGCCATAATCGAATCTCCAGCTGACACAAGCATCCTCCAAAAAGGTCTCACAGAGATGGATGCTTGGTGCCAGAGCCACGGCCTCAAGCTAAATGCTAAAAAGTGCATAGTCATCCCCTTTGGGAAAAACAAGGTGCCCACAAATTACCACATAGGTGGTAATCCATTAAGTACGGAAGAAGTAATTAGAGATTTGGGGACCAACGTAGATAGTAATCTCTCCTTTGATAATCACGTTGCCAAAGTGGTTAGATAGACCTTCTATATAGCCCACCTTATCACAAAAGGGTTTGCATCTAGATCAAAAGAGGTCATTGTGCCCCTCTACTCGTCACTCATCAGGCCCATAATTGAATAAAATGCCCCTTTTGGGATGTACCTTACCCGACACCTGCAGCAACTGGTGACACCCCAAAAGTACCTCACCAAGGGGATCATGGGCTACAAACAGATGTCCTATGCAACTAGACTAAAGAAACTCCAGCTCTAAACAGTTGCTTACCACCTACTCAGAGGCGATCTATGCCTGACGTACAAAGCCATGTCAAACCCAGAATTAATGGACATGCTCCACCTCAAAAAATCCAAGTCCCTTAGAGCTACACGCTCCAGGGACCTAAACCTCAGCACAAAAATAAATAGGACATGCTGGAGGGAAAGATTCATTTCCCAGAGGCTCCCCTCACTCTGGAATAGAATCCCAATTCATGTTAGACATAGCCCCTCGCTGACCCTCTTCAAGCGAAATCTGGACGCGTGGATGGGAAATCGCAAATTCACCCCTGGGATCTCTTCTGTGTCCATGCTAGACAGAGGCACAGTAAACTAATCTTAAAAGGGTACCTTCTGTGACCTACTTTACAGAGGCACAGTAGGCTAATCTAATAGGGAGGCGGAAGCCAAATACACTCTGGCTAGGCTTATAAATGCCCTAGGGCAGATAGCCTAGTATCTACCTATGAACCTATGAACCTATAAAAACCCATGTCTGTCTATAAAACTATCAAATCTGCTGGGCTTTCTCTGTACTCATACAAGGTTGCTAAGGCCTGGAACTCCTTATGTGTATCTATCAGGTCATTCAAAACTACTCTGAAAGACTTCCTAGCTAAAATCTGAATTTGTTCTTGTTCAAACTATATCTCTAAATGTGAAGACATGCCTTTTCATTCCTTATACCGCCTTACTCTCCCTTCTTCACTTACTTCCTTACTTGTATCAAATTCTCATTCCTGACTTCCTCTAAATAAACCATAAGCCTGTTTTCCCTCATTTCATACTGCAATTCCTGTTTGTATTAGACTAAATTACCTTTAATTTCTCTACAAACTGTCTAAACTGTCTGCAAATATTAAATGACTGCCATATAACTTGAATCAATTCTTATCCTTTTTTTTTTAATTTTATGTCTAATTTGTTATAATTATTTAAACTGAAGATGTTTTTGTTTTATTTTTGAAGATTGTAGATTGTTTTGTAATAATTTGGAGCTTTTCTCCCAGGGTCTCCACTGAAAATGGGCTTCTATCCAGTCAGATTTCCCAGTAATCAAATGTCAGTAAATAAATAATACTGTGTGAAACTTTCTTGAATGTGCATCCTCATTGAACTAAAACATTGTAAAATGTGTTAAAATTAATATGTTACAAACATAGATTTTGATAACAGTAAAAAGCTGTTTGGCCTACCTTGCCTGCTCAGTTCTCAACTTCTGGATAAGCTATACGTCTTTCTTAACCAACAAATGATTCCTGTTTTGCTTCTATCCAGCATAATAATTGTCCTATGCCTGTCTCATAATTTCTTGAATTCTGGAAATGATTTGTACTACTGTCTCTTTAAGAAGACAGTTCTTCTCATCCATTTACCCTATCCACATATGAATATTTCCTTGGATATCCTTTTAGTCTTCTGTCTTGTATCTTCAAATTATTTCATCTTCTGCTCATATGCAAATCTATCATATAGCAGCTCTGCCTCCTTACAAGTCTGTTCATATTAAGCTGTAGTAGTGTCTATATAGTTTCTACTAAGGACTATATACCATTTCCTGCTGCTGTGCTCCATAATAACTTTATACTGTTTTTATTCTGTCAGAAATCAGGTCCACAGTATTGCCTATAAAAGTGAAGATGGGGTATTATAACTCGTCTATGAAAAGGCATAACCACTGTGCTTCAGCAGTTTGAAGTTATACTGCATAAGTATAAAAATAATAGAGATATTCTTGCTTTGAAATATGTGGGAATAAAGCCTTGAGAATGTTCCAGATGACCTAAGTTGAATTAGTGACATGAGCGCTGGAAGAACTGGTGGGGGGGGGTGAAAGTGAGTGGCTGTTGCCTGTTTGCCTTTCCTCATCAAATGAAAGTGGCTGTGATTCACCACTTGGGCGACACCTAGAGGGAGCAATAGATACTGCAAACATGAATCACAGGCCTACTAAGCACATACTGCCCCTGTGCAAGTGCAAACTAACTGGGGAAGTCTGCATGCAGAGGCACTATTCCCAGAGCAGGCCAAATGCTGTAGAGTTCAAAGGAACCAGCACTGGACTTAGGAGCACTAAGGAGCTCTATGGGGGTGGGAAGGCAGGTTTGTCAGACCTCATACTACCTGCCCTCTCCTTATAATTAATGAGTGGGCTGACAATGCATATACATTAAGAAAGGCCAAAACTGCATAGCAAAACTAAAATTCAGATTATTCACACACACAGAGCGCTATAGGCCAGTTGTTTAAGTAACAAAATGTTCATAGTATACATAGGCAAGTGAACTTTTTCCAATGCCCAAGTATTACCATCCTTCATAACGAGTACCATATTCATACCATTATGTCTGAGAATCATGTTTCTCAGTCTAAGACTAATGCAGATAAAATAGCTGTCTAACACAAAGTTTTATAGCTCTCACACTGTGCATCATATCAGTCATGATTGCAAGTGTGTCAGCAGCTGCTGTGGTCCAATCCCTGTCTCATCAACATTTGAAGCCATAAGTTTGCGCAATGAATTAGATATTAATGGCAGTGACTCTATTAGCCACTGGAACCTTCCAGAGGCCAAGAAATGATTCTACTCGGATTTTGCCGGCATACTCTAGCAAGATCCTATGTCATTTTCTAAAGTGCCTACTGTTCCACACAGAGACATACATCTGGATATCACAGACACAAACTAAGCAGACATCAGTAATGCATGGATTCTACACAGTGTGCCACCTGCCAGGGACTCATGTGACAGCTACTGCCGTTCATATTGTGATCCAGAAGCATGCCACTGGCAATTCTCCTGCTTAGGTAAACCGGCACAGATGATAATGCAGCAATGCACAGCTGGCATGTGATCACAGGAGTGGTAAAATAGATATATGAGCTCATTATCCTGATGGAGGCTATGACTGGCCCCAAAGCTGAGAAGGATAAATCGCTGACTGCACCCTAGGTGACTCATGTTTGACTAGCATTGGAGAGATCAGGCAGAGGAGGATGAAAATGATCAGGCAACACCAGCTCACCCATTCTGGGGTGAGAGAGACAGCTTGGGTCACTGTATTGGCAACAAATGCAGCATCACCATGCTGCAAGCAATGTGCCACTTGAATGGGAGGTTGTACATTTGCACAAGCTTGCATGCATGCGTGCACCTCCTCAGATAGCTACAGTGGTCCTCGCAAGGCTGTGCTGGGGAGGAAGATAGGACATTCTGCAGGTTCTGACATCTGACTCTCACATACATCAGGGAATGAATGGCCTAGTCAGCTCTAACCCCAGTGTGAGAAGAACAGTTGCAGGAACAAGAACTATTGGGCCAATCCTGCAGACAGTAAAAAGAGTCATAATGGAGGCCACAATGTCAGTATACGGCATTCAAGTTCATGCACAAAGCATATGTAAGTGTACTAATGTTTTACAGTCCACTGCTCAGTGATGCTGTTTAGTTCCTTGAACCATGACAGCTCACACTTATGCAATCAGTATAAACACCACAACAGATGGCATATAGCTAGGTACACAGGAGAGAGCTGCAGCATTACCATGTGTGCATTTTTCCTCTTCAAAATTATGTTCAAGTTTCATGATAACTGTGGAGGAACACAACAGTAATTGCCAGCCAAGATCTGTCAGATCTTTACTGCCTGTTGCATGCTGCAAAACATCACCCTTTGTACTGCACCCTTCTTATAATGATGCTGCATATCTATTGGTCCTACATTTTAAAGCTCCACCACCACCATTGCCAGGAGGACATGCTCAACAACAGTGACAAAACCATATGTCTGAGGCAGTCATCCAGCAGAAATTTGGATGGTATGCATATCACCTAAAATTTTCCTGAAGTATTGTCTAATGCACAAATTTAAATTATCTGAAATATAGGTGATATTACTGTCCAGAAAACTGGTGTAGAGGGATGGAGTCCTTACTATGACCCAAGCAACCAAGTTTCAGTTAGTAGTCCCAGCACTGGAGGAACAAGGCAGGGATAGGGAGGAGTGAGGTGGGGTGACCCGCTCACCTCTCCTAGTGGTGGGGAGGGTTGTGCACACTTGAGAGCACACAGAGTCCATGCAATTTGCCTAGTGGAGACTAAGAACACCACTGTTAATCTTTCCTGGGGAGGGTCAAGCTGTTTGGAATGAACACCCCTTGCAGAGGGGAGGTGGCTGTATTCCACAGTCAGTCTTGCACACCACAACACTCTGTTTTCTGCCAAGTGCATACAGAGGATATAGTACTGTAAGACAAAGATGAACTACCCCTTGATGGCTGCATAAATAATAGCCTGTTCTGCCAACTCACACATTGGTGACTGGGTACAAATGGATTCATTAGTTGGGAAAAGACTAATGATCGGTAGCTGGGAGAGACTGCAAACAAATTATATTATTGAAGAATGATAACCATGATGCAACAAATCAGTAATGCCATTCCATGCATCATGTAGACATACACAGTAGGAAAATCTCCTGTGCACACTACTGAAGGCCAGACCCACATGTTTGGCCCTGCCCCTAACTCAGAGAAGGAGGTATTTATATGACATTTACAGCACCTGCCTGTTTTTCTATGACTAGAGGCCTGCTTTGTCCTCCTTCTCTGTGAGTACCCATCTTGGTTGTTATATGAGGTTCTTGTATCCCTATTTGACCATTTAGGACAATCATCATCAACAAATCCACACAGTCAAGGTAGCAGGTTATCCATAAATGGTGGACTCCTAAGAGGATGTGATGAGAGTGTTCAAGCACTGAATACAATGACATGACCTGTGATGTTCAATTACCTGCAGGCCTTGTTTATGTTTCTCCAACATTTACTACCTGCCCACCCATTCTCACCAACAGCACTGGCATTCACCAGGAATTCTGCCCACACCCACTGAATGAATTCTTAGTTTGCCTCATACCTCATCAGGAGAGCACCAGCTGCTCATAGGACATTCAACAATACCGCTGTTTCCTCCTACTCACAAACAGACCCTCATTTCACAAAAAGAGAGTTTTAAATGGCAGTTTACTGATTACATCCACAGCACACGATAGTCACAAACAAGAAACTTTTAATGAAGCTTTCAGGTTTACACCCTTCATCAGCATACATAATACATAAGTATAAAAAATACTTATGTATTATGCTTTTAACAAGTAACTGCATGAAAATTAATTTTATTAGATGTTTTTAAATTGAATTTGCATATTTAACTATAGTGGTCCTTTGAATGGCTGGCTTGATCATGTGATTATAATGGTCCTCTATTTAAATGTGTTATGTGTTGTTATTTTGTATGCTGATGAAGGTAAACCCTGTAAAGCTAAACTAAAAGTTTCTTGTTTGTGACTATCGTGTGCTGTGGATGTTTATGGTATATAGTACTTCTGGAGTTTACTGATTACACACATGGTTTGTTTAAAAACTGAATGATGTAGAACTCCAAGTTCATGGACAAGGTAATACACAAAATGAGGGCATACCAAAGCCTTTCAACTGTAGATAAATATGATAATGAGATTTAAATAACTTTTGGTATGCATACAAATACAGTTTGAATAATGCTGCATTTTTCATGAAGTATTACACTTGTTTTAAATTTTGTACCAGTTACTCTATAGATTTAACATAATTTGCAGTTCTCACATTGCTACCCCTGTTCAGAAGAATAACGCATAACCTCATGATGCAAAAGGAAATGTGACAACTGAGTGTACGATTGGAAAAGGGGGAGGTACCAAATGCATACAGTACTTGAGTGACAGCTATGTATCCACTCTTGTGTGGACATCTGCATGTTATCACATTCATCCAAATCTGCTATTATTTGAAAAAAGATGGAAGCTGTCCAGTGAAAAGCAAGAGTGACCACATGGAGAAAACATAAGTCATATCTATTTGTTGGGTAAAGTTTTGCTCTGCATAGATATCTTGAGCGGATGGGTCCCAATGCCTGAAGACCTTTTGAGTTTGAACATCTGGGAAGGCATTAGTTGGGTCCTGACAGCTGAGACTGGTACCCCAACAAAGGGAGACCAGTTCTAGCATAAGTTGTTTGGTCTGTCCAGTAGACAACTGAAGCACCAAGTACAGACATCCAGTTCCAGCACAGGGTAAAAGCAATCAACAGGGAATCTTTCATTATTGCCAAGTTTCCATGTCATCATCATCTGAGAAATAGCTGTCTAATTAAGCACCTTATTCCTTCAGTTGATTTACGTATGATATGCTGTGGTCTCCTTCTAGCAGGGCTACTGTAAGTCCTTTACCTGGGGCTTCCATATGGTGAGCTGGATTGTCTGAAAACAGTGCAGAATTCTGCAGCTCAGCTACCTCCTTGGATATCTAGATACAACCATATTATGCTGCTGATGTGGATTCTGCACTGGTTGCATTTTCTCTGTCATATTGTCAAGTGTTTTCAGTCTCATCCTGGTATATCTTGTCTTTGAAACATATGTCCACCTTATCTTAGAAAACTTCTTGTCTGGTATCACAGTGCTTACACATTGTACTCTTCCACCTTCAGGTTAATGGAGGTTGCTAAAATTTAACTTAATTCTGCAGGTCAGCATTTTTTGTTTTGTTTTGTTTTCTTAGGGCCACATCTTTTGAAGAGATGACAGTGCCAAGGATAAAATGGTGGAAGTAGAAAAAGGATAACTGTAAGGTAGACTTCAGGGAAGAGTTAAGACAGGTACTGGGTAGCAGAGAAGAGTTAACAGATAGCTGAGGAGTCACCCCAGAGGTAGTACGGGAGACATCTAGAAAGGTGTTTGGTGTGACATCTGGACGGTGGAAGGAGGACAAGGAGACCTGGTGGTGGAATGAGGAAGTGCAGGAGAGTATACAAAGTAAGAGGTTGGTGAAGAAGAAGTGGGATTGCCAGAGAGATAAAGAAATTAGACAGGAGTACAATGTGATGAGAAATATGGTGAAGAGAGAGGTGGAGAAGGCTAAGGATAAGGTGTATGGTAAGTTGTATGAAAGGTTGGACACTAAGGGGGGAGAAAGGGATGTGTACCAATTGGCTAGACAGAGGGACCAAGCTGGGAAAGATGTGCAGCAGGTTAGAGTGGTAAAGGATAATGAGTGAAATGTACTCACAGGTGAGGAGAGTGTGTTGAGCAGATGGAAAGAGTACTTTGAGGAGCTGATGAATGAAGAGAATGAGACAGAGAGAGAGAAGGTTGGATGATGTGGGGATAGTGAATCAGGAAGTGCAATGGATTAGCAAAGATGAAGTAAGGACAGCTATGAAGAGCATGAAGATTGGAAAGGCTGTTGATCCATATGACATACCTGTGGAAGCATGGAGGTGTTTAGGAGAGATGGCAGTGGTGTTTTTAACCAGATTTTTAACAAAATCTTGGAAAGGGAAAAATGGCTGAGGAGTGGAGAAGAAGTGTACTGATACCAATTTGTAAGAATAAGGGTGATGTGCAGAGCTGTAGTAACTACGGAGGGATAAAATTGATCAGCCATAGCATGACTTTATGGGAAAGAGTAATGATTTGTGAGCAGCAGTATGGTTTCATGCCAGGAAAGAGCACTACAGATGCAATGTTTGCTTGGAGAGTATTGATGGAGTATAGACAAGATTAGAAGGAGTTGCATTGTGTGCATATGACAGAGTGTCTAGAGAGGAGTTGTGGTATTGTATGAGAAAGTTAGGAGTGGCAGAGAAGTATGCAACAGTGGTACCGGATATGTGTGAGGGCAGTCTGACAGTGGCATGGTCTGTGGTAGGAGTAAAAGATGCATTCAAGGTGGAGGTGGGATTGCATAAAGAATCAGCTCTGAGCCCTTTCTTATTTGCAATGGTGATGGGCAGGTTGACAGATGAGATCAGACAGGAGTCCCCATGGACTATGATGTTTGCAAATGACATTGTGATTAGTGAGAGTAGGGAACAAGTTGAGGAGACCCTAGAGAGGTGGAGATATGCTCTAGACAGGAGAAGAATGAAGGTCAGCAGGTCTAAGACCGAATATATGTGTGTGAATGAGAGGGAGGATGGAGAAATGGTGAGGATGCAAGGAGTAGAGTTGGCAAAGCTGGATGAGTTTAAATAATTGGGATCAACAGTTCAGAGTAATGGTGAGTGTAAAGGAGAGGTGAAGAAGAGAGTGCAGACAGGGTGGAGTGGGTGGAGAAGAGTGTCAGGAATGATTTGTGACAGACAGGTACCAGTAGGAGTGACAGAGAAGGTCTACAGGTTGGTAGTGAGACCAGCAATATTATATGGGTTAGAGATGGTGGCATTGATGAAAACATAGGCTTTTGAGCTAGAGGTGGCAGAGTTAAAGATGTTAAGATCTGCACTGGGTGTGGTGAGGATAGACAGGATTAGAAATTAGTATATTAGAGGGTCAGCTCAGGTTGGATGGTTTGGAGACAAAGCCAGAGAGGCAAGATTGTGTTGGTTTGGACGTGCTGAGGAAGGATGCTGGGTATATTGGGAAAAGGATGGTAAGGATGGAGCTGCCAGGTAAGAGGAAAAGAGGAAGGCCTAAGATAAGGTGCATGGATATGGTGATAGAGGACATGCAGACGGTTGGTGTGACAGAGCAAGATGCAGAAAACAGGAGGAAATGGAAACAGATGATCCACTGTGGTGACCCCTAACTGGAGCAGCTGAAAGAAAAAGAAGGGTCATGTCTTCTGAAACCCCAACCAGGATGATTGAGATACACCAAAACACTTCATAGTTTTAATCATTATTTAAAACTTACTTCTTTGGCATTGTTTGGGAGTAGTTGCTTCAGCTATATTTGTTTTTTGTTTATATTTCTTTTTATCTGTTTGTAAATGTTTACTTGTTTTATGATTTGCAACAGTGTTTAGCCTATAGACACTTAACTAGTTGATTTTGAATTTTTATAGTGATTATTTCTATTAGGGCGGCCACAGTGGTGGTGCAGTCTCACGGTGCTGCGCCTCCGGTGGGAGCCTTCTGGTTTCAGCCTGCTGTCTGGGTGCCTTCTGTCCTGTGATCGTCCTCCCTCCCTGTGGTTTCCTCGGTTTCCCCAAAGATCCACTGCAGGTGGATTGGACAGGGTGGATTGTGCAATCCTAGGTGTCGGTGGTGTGAGTGTCTGTTGTCTTCTGTGCGGGCTGGCAACTGCTGGCAACTCGACACCGTAAAACTCCACTGCCATTCAATGTGCGGACAAGGTGATTCACTGTGGCGACCCCTAACCGGGAAAAAGCTGAAAGAAGAAGAAGAAGATAGTGATTATTTCTATTGCAGCCTGACAGGATCAAAGATGAACAGGAGGCTGTTCTGTGAGTAGGAGCAGCATCTCAGAAAATGTTACCCTGTGTAAAGCATTTGTAATAAAATATGCTGGAGGATGGCAAGAATGCCTCAGTGTCTATGCTGATTTCCCTACCTGAGTTGGTCAACTAGTATAACAGAGAAAAATTCCAAATTAGGAGATGTGGTAAAGTCATGAGAAAAACATCATTAGTGGGTTACTACCACAGCATGAGCAGACCTAATGCTCTCCCTAGCAGCCCGTACATCATGTTGGCAAAGGCATCCTCCTACAAGCACATATACATTCAGGCACTCATGTATACACACACACTCATACCCACACACAAATACATGCATGTCCACACACACACACACACACACACACACACACACACACACACACACACACACACACATATTCACACCCTGACTCATCCACAAACTCTCTCTCACAGAAACATTTATCCACAGCAAAAATAAAATAAAGTAAACATATGGAAAGATAGAATGGACAAAACATGCTATCGTGTAATTCGCATCACTCAAAACCATACAACATGGTCATTGTTCTCTAACAGTACCCTGTGCTGGGCATCCATTTCTCTTCTATCTTGATTAGAACCATATCCACAATTCTATTTTGTGTTATGCATATTTCTATATTTGGCTGTTACCCCTAATGGCCAAGGATCTCAATCTGTTTCTGCCTTCTCTCTTCTACAGAACTTGGAAGTTTCCAGTCTACTACCAGCATAATCAAACACCCCATGAGTAGTAACCTCTTCCTTTTACCCTACCCCCTTCACTCTCTTCTCCAGCTCTCACATTTGATGCAATGTATTAATTCACCAACTCTCCCTTTCTTCTTCTACATGAATTTCCAGGGCACATAACCTAAGTTATGACCCTGACTGCTGCCTGCCCATTGCTGGTCTAGGACTCTTCTTTCTGTCTGACATCATATCTTATTCTTTACTTTATATAGCATAACCTTCTCCAAATTCATATTTATTTATAGCTGCATAACAGCCTAAGTTGTTGATTTCCCATGATCTATCTCTATACTTTGGAATAATCCACATTATAGGAGCATAAAACAAAACAATCTCTTCCAGGATCCACTGTGAATGCTCAAAGCCATGACTGATGAGACAGCATTAGCTTTTATTTCCTATTTTGTCTAACAGCTCCCCTCAGATCTACGGTTTATTAGCAATACTAATAAAGTCAATGAAAAAAATGATTGCCTGTCAAACAGAAAATCTAATTGCCAGTTGCTAGCTGCTCTTAAATGATAAATGAAGGGTAGTATGACTCATTTCATTAAACAATAATTATGGACTGCAACATACTGGTATCTTGTCTAGATTTTGTTTCTTTGCCTTATCCTGTCCAGATTTTGTTTCTCTGCCTTTTGTCTGCTGAATGGCAGAACTGTATTATCTCCCCTCAACCTTGTTTTAGGTAAAGTAGGTATCAGAGAATGAATGAATATATAAATAAATTAATGAATATTACTCAGATATTAATCCAGCTGTAAATAAGACATGTTAGCATGATAGATTCATATCTCAACATATTCCTACCTCTTGAAAAAAACTTCCACTACACATCAAGCAGAGTAGCACACCTGTGACCTTCAAAGATAAATGAACATAATTGGATGAGCAGCTTCACATTCTCCCCCAGTCAATCTTGTTTTGGTCTGCTCGATGCTGGAGGGAAAGTCTGATTATTCTTAATCAGATAGTTTTGCAATTCTGTGTAGATGATTGCCTAATACTTTCCTATGAACCTATGAACTGTTGCTGGAGATATTAAAATATGAGATGTTAACTACTGCACTCGTCCAAAAGCAAGCAAGGACCAAGAAACTAAGTAAATCCACAAAAAAATGCCACAACCACCCTGTAGGTAACAGGATAAAAGTGTTTATTCGATGGTATTAAATTAATTTAGGTACTTACGTATTATAGCAACCACATTCTAAATAACTCTTGTGACTTTGCGTTTGGCTCATTTTCTTAACAGAAAAGAAATCCTGCATCTGCAAACAAGTCAAGGAAGCCAGTAAATACAACTTCCTTGGATAACAGTGACACTTTCACAGCAAATAAAAAAATAGAATAATCTGTGAAATTTATCTCATTGTGTCGCTTTTCTCATGGCTCTTTACTGATAAAGTGTTACGGGCTAGTTGGACATTCATGGTAAAGAAATGTCGGTACTTACATTGTAAGTATTTATAAATCTATAATGAACTTTAGCAAACTAGTTATGACAACATTTCTTGTGAGCTTTAACATCTCATATTTTAGGAGAGGCTATATAATTTCATAATGCATACATTTTCAAGATAGCCAGCTAGTCTTGTTCCTACGTTCTAAGCCAGGATGAACCGATTCTTTAAAACGTTATCAGTTTTACAAAGTTACACTTAACACACCTTTATAAGTTTAGCACCAGTTTAACAACAGTTGTCTGTGCCAGAAATGATAATTAAGGTGGGATATAAGACAGAACTCCTTCTAATGAAAGCTAACAAAGAAGAGGATTGTTAATGAGCTCCACAGATTACATTCAGAGAATTAAAAGATCTGGTGAAAGATTCTTTTCTTGTTTTTTTTTTTACTGTCAAACTTTTAGTGCTATCCAATGAGGTTTTACTTCATGCCTGGCTGCCGTTGGTCACAGAAGCGGGAATCGGGATTGCTTTTCGGTTTGCAGAATGAGCTACCTTGACTGTCATCTTATTATGTGGTTGCGATAATAAGCAAGTCATTTTTTACATACTATCGCATGAAGTAAAACCTCCTTGGATAACACTAAAAGTTTGACAGTAAAATAAAAAACAAGAAAGGAAAGTTTCACCAGATCTTCATTTCAGTGCTACACACCAGTCACACAGTGGTTTAGAATGTGGTTGTGATAATACGTAAGTACCTTAATTTATAAAGAGCCTTTTCAACTATTGCACTCTGTCATCAGCTGCATCTAAGAGTAGGATCATGCATGAGAAAACCACCCAGATAAAATACGTGATACAGCTTGTTTGTAGTTTCTTCATATTTTACCATGTGTTCTCAGCAACAGAGGTACAATAAAGCACTATACTTAGCAGTTGCTATACAATAAAACAACATGAGAAAGCCATCCAGGTGCAAAGCGAATTTTTACAGATTTAAGTCTAGTATTTGGTCAGAGCAGTCTTAACAACTGGTATTCTCAAATGGGAAGGGAGAAATTTAATTTATTTATGTCATTGTTATTTAATTTAGTAATTTATTAAACAGGTAAGTGAATTAATTCAAAACTGAACAGTTCAGCCATAACCTGGGGAAGACAGTCAAAATGATATAATGTTGCACAATTAAAATTCTGACAATATAACAGCAAGGCTCAGTCTAAATGAATTACCTGTCTGTTTTTATAAAAATCTATGCATGGTCAATATGTTACAAAGAGTCTTCCGCAACACTGTCATTCATGTGATGGGTACTTATATATCCTAATAGGTACCTCCCTATTTATATATTTTGACTCATAGGTTAAATCATCTTGGAGAAGGGTGCAAGACTTGTTTTCTGTGCATTAGGAGATTATGTACTTTCTTAAATGTGAAGCAGGGCAAAGAGACAGAATATGGAAGTAAAGAAGGAATGTTGTAGGTGCCATCCTCACAAATGGGAGTGCAAGGGCAGCTTGCATCCTTGCTATGCACTTCTAAATCTTCTCTGCATCACTTCTACATCTGTCTGCCATAGTGTGTGTACAGCAGTATAACAATCAGAAGTATAGTACAATTAGAGGGGTGCTACAAGAATATAATTGTACAGGGTTTGCTGCTATAAAATCACAGATGCTATGTTTACAAAATTATTGATTGGGCTTGTCAAGGTCCTCCCACTTGGTCTACTCATTCACGTGTTCTAGAATCAGAGGCCAAGGTCAATCTATTTGTGATATGCTTTGGGGTCACCGGTCAAGGTGCAACCACTTAGCCAGGTGTGCTGTGGCGAAAGGTCAAGACAAACAATCCTTACAGATGAAAGTCTAGTATCTAGTTGGTAAGTCTGCAATAAATTCTCTTAAAAAAGTGGAAGTTTATTAATTTTATACACTACCTGCAAAATGGCCATGATGAGCATTTTATTTTTCACAATTTGTTAACCGATAAATACTCAACCAGCAGAGAGAGGAAAAGAGTGACTGCTACCAAGATTTAAGTATATTTTACTGCTATTACCTGTGTGACCGTCTGTTCTTGCTGAAAAGCGAGTTTAATCTGCTCTTTTGCCTGTTTTTGCAAATTTCATACCTGCACTTTTAAAGTTTGTCTTTTGTTTGAATTTAACTGTTGAGGCTGCTCACTCAAGTGTGCTATATTTTACTGTGTATTTTCTGCTGTTTGTCTTGTAAAAAAAAGAAAAAACAAAAAAATCCTTGTTTTCTGCCTTTTCTGACCTAGAATACTCCCTAATACAGGCATTGCTGTATTCTGAACTTTAGAATAGTTCCTGTGTTGCCCATGTCCTTACTTGGATAGAAGGATGCTTCTTTGTTCACCAGTGGGAGTGGGGAGCTTTGAGCAGCCTATCTGTCCCTGGAGGAGTGATCTCAGCACAAGAATCTTGTAGTTTATTGGCTGTTTTGGGCTAATTTCTAGCTCTTTCAAGTCCCCTGTATAAAACCCACTTTGGCGTGGTTTCTCGCTTGTTCAAACTCAGCAACAGCTCCTCATAGTCCTGCAGAGTGGTGCTAGCAGCAGAGAGAGGAAAAGAGTGACTGCTACCAAGATTTAAATATATTTTACTGCTATTACCTGTGCGACCGTCCATTCTCACCGAAAAGCGAGTTTAATCTGCTCTTTTAAGCTTGTTTTTGCAAATTTCATACCTGCACTTTTAAAGTTTGTCTTTTGTTTGAATTTAACTGTTGAGGCTGCTCACTCAAGTGCGCTAGCCTGTGTTAAGTATTTTACTGTGCATTTTCTGCTGTTTGTCTTGTAAAAAAAAGAAAAAACAAATAAATATCCTTGTTTCCTGCCTTTCCTGACCTAGAATAGTCCCTAATACAGGCATTGCTGTATTCTGGACTTTAGAATAGTTCCTGTGTTGCCCATATCCTTACTTGGATAGAAGGAAGCTTCTTTGTTCACCAGTGGGAGTGGGGAGCTTTGAGCAGCCTATCTGTCCCTGGAGGAGTGATCTCAGCACAAGAATCTTGTAGTTTATTGGCCGTTTTGGGCTAATTTCTAGCTCTTTCAAGTCTCCTGTATAAAAACCCGCTATGGTGTGGTTTGCGCAATTTTGCACATAGGGCAGCATCAGGCAGCGCCACTCAATCAGGCTTAAACCATTTTTGGCTCCACAAAGTCTACTCTTCACTTTTTCCCTTAGATCTGCTCTATCTCTCAAAGTAAGGACCCTACATTCAACCTAAAACCCAGCACTTGATCATACAAGCAATTATATAAGTTAGCACTAATAAACTAAAAGCACTACTTCCTCATATACTCCCTTGGAGTACTCATCCCCTATTGGTCCTTTTTGGTCAGTTATAAAGGAGTTACTTATACTAAACCGGCATGTCCAAAGGTCATTTGCTGGTTTCCTCTCCAGTCCAGCTGGTGAATCTGGGAATCCTGAGGCAATGTTACAACTGCCTCATGTACACAGACAACCCTCTCCTCCTCCCAACAAGTACTAATATATGTGAGAGAAGCAACCATATAGCCAAACTGGAGGCTAAGCTCTCTCAATGCAGTATTGGCACAGCCAGTCAGGAGGAGAAGATAAAGTTGCTGCAAACCTACCATATTGGTAGATGTTTGAAGATTCCACATTTGACATCACCCTTACCAGAAGGGGTGTAGCTGTCGAAAAGCGAGATGTACGAAAAGGTACATAGGCTCAGTCCTTAGGCGTCTTATCACAGACAGCGTCGGTCCAAAAACAGAAAGCATGACTACGGCCCCATATGTCCTTTCTTTTCCCAATCAGTAGACCAGAAAAAACCCTGAAAGAACAACTCCAAAAACAGCAAAACCCAAACTACAACCACCCCAAACCACATTTAACATAGAGGCCAAAACCACACAACCACCCCAGGACCAAACATCTTCTGCAGGAATAGTGGATAAACAACATTATGATCTTCATCTACTAACTAATATAACGTACAAAACTTGTATATAAAATCAGCACGAACATGCATGCAGTCCGCAATGAATATGAAAAAATCCCTAGCGGTAAAGGGAGGATGTAAAAGTGTAAAGCATTGGAGCTGCCAAAATGCACTGGTAAATGGAAGTGGTAAACTATAAAGATTTATTAGAGTAAAAACCCCTGAAAATGTTGGTGAAAGTAGTAGCCCTAGTTTAAAAAGCTGCAGAACCCAAAAAAGCTCCTAGTACTTAAAAAGCTGTATGGAAAGCAATACAAAAAATCGAGGCCCTAAAAAAAGTTTGTTGGGACCCTTACCATTAAATGAATGCAGAAAGAAAAACAAGAAACAAACCATGAGACTGCTAAAAGAGCGGTTAGTTGTCACTCAAACCCCCTAGAAAACAAACAAACTGAAACAAACAACTGCCTGAACCTATTTTAATTAAACAACTCTTGCTGAATAAATGTGTAGGTTTTAATAGTGCAACATAAATAACACACTTTTTTGCCAATTTAGGCAAAAAAAATAGGCATTCCTTTAGTTTGGTCCAATAAAAAACTAAAAACACAACCGGCATAGTAATACACACTAGTGCTTGAGATAGAATAATAACCCTGATAAGAGAAAATTCAACCCTATGCTCCTGAAATTAAAATAATACATGAGGTAATAAGGCTCAAGGCATTGGGCCATAGAGAATATTTCAAGCAAAAAAAGAGCTGCAGGGAGTAGTAGGAGCTAGCGTGGGGGTCTTATATTCTTTGACCCTCTAAGGAATTGTAAAACAAGGGATAGGGGCTCTATGTGGGTCACAGTCATAGTGTTACTTGGCTAATTGGAAGAGAAAGAAATAGTGGGAGAAAGTCTGCAAAAATCAAGTACATCAAGAAGGTATGATATGAAGACAAATAAAGGATAAACCTTTATAGAAAATACTAACTCAGGTATTGAAAAGCTCAAAATCTCCTGTATTAAAGATTCCTCAAAGTCCTCCTTGTAACTGGCCTTAAAACATTCCTCCAAAAATCAAAAAAACTTGAGACCAACTAGGTTTAAAACAATCAAAAAATTTTTGTTTAAACCAGAGAAGAAGGAGAGACCTCAGGGGTTGATTGAGCTGCAGGCTGGAGACACTAGGGGCTGAATTTGAGGCAAAGGTAATGGGAAGTTCTGCTGAAGAACTCACTGTTCTGGAAGCCGGGTAGTGTGGCCATCGGAGCTGGCTACCAGAATCGGGCCAGAAAACTGTCTGACCTACCAGAGCTGTCGAGAGGAGAGAGGAGTTGGAAAGCTCATGGTGTGCTTGTCCTTCAGGAGTGAGAGGTGCTCCTTTGGGAGTGGAAGGCATACTTGCTCCAAGCATGCATTGAATGACATTTAGTGGAGAGAAACTGTGGGATTTTTTCTGAGAGAAACCATAACCTCTAACTGTGGCAACCCATAATTTATGTCAATTTTGAAATCTATGGGGATCAATTCCATCCGTGACATCAATTTGAAATACATGCGAGTCTCCACCTTTTTCTGTGGATCCTCCTTTTGTCTGCTCAACATCTGCTAAGGGAGTTCTGTATACCTGGCAGAACTGAGAACGAACATCTATGTGTAAATACTTGCAGTGTCCCCAAATCATGTTTTGCATGTCTGTCCCCCTTTGTTGGAATGTGTCTTGTTGAATCCTTTTGTCTACAGCATGCAACACTGATTGGAAATTTGACCTGCTCTGAAGAGTTCATCATGAAAGCTTGAAAGTCAGCGTGACCTTGTTTTGTTCTCCTTTTCTCCTTTAATGGCAAGTTGAAGTCTGGCAGGCCGCGTCCAGTGTTTTGTACCTTCACTCCATTTGGGGAGGAGAGAGTGCTTTGTCTGAGGCATCTGTCGTTAGAATTTGACTGGAAATTCCTTTGAATACAAGGTATTATCTGAATGACACCTTGATCGCCCACCATTGCAAATTCCATTCATTTGAAGGTATTATATGAATGAAATTCCATACCATATTTTTTGCTTGGAAGTACCAGAATACAAGAGATACCATTGTAGCAAGGCTTGATGAGTTTGGGCCAGTCAAGTACCAGGAATAAAGAGACTTGATGAACCAAGGCAGAAAGGACTTTTTTTGCTGTGGTCAAAAAACTGGCCGAGACAATTGATGGAAAAAGTCCAGAGAAAGTTTGTTTTTTATCTGACTGGTACAAAAAAGGATATTGATGTATCCATAGAAGAGGGTAATCTTAACACTGCTATCACATATACAGAATACCCTGAGGATTCGTCCTTTCCTTGAGCCAGAGAAATACATGATGAAGAACAAAGATAGGATCATGAGGCAGAGAGCCTGAAGAAGTCCAAATAAGGCCTGATTTTTATAAGAAGGCCAGCTGTCAGTTTAGCCACTGAAAAGCAGGCACTTGACAAGAACTGAGAATGCCCAAAGGCAGGAAATAAATAAGGAACTTGGCTGCTGAGAACTGATTGAACATGCTGAGCCTGCCTATAAGAAGCAGCCACAATCCAGGCCTGAGTGAGCAAGTCATGAAATTCCCCAAGTCCCATCAGTGTTTTTTGCCCAAAAGATTTAAAGAGAGAGGTAAAATAGATAAATCAAAATTTTGAATGTGCGAGTTTCTCATTGTGTTGTTGAGGATAGAGTAAGAAAAATACTCCTCCCACTTGCTTTCTTTAGGTACAGAAAGCTCCTATTTAAAAAGTTGGAAGGAGAACTTGTAGGCCTCTAGTCTTTGCTTGTAGAAAGAGTAAGCATGGAATGTGCTCTTGAGGCCTCGTAGGAAAACCAGTAACCAACCTTGGGCATGCCTTTGAAATCCTGGGTCCTGGAAATGATTGTAATTAAAATCCACTATTCTTGAAGAGTGCCAACTGTCCTTCCCAGAAAAAAACCATTTTGAAGAAGAGTAACCTGGTGCCTGAAAGGGTTGGCCAGGCGAAGGCCTGGTGGTAAGAAAAAGTAGCAGGTCTGAACCTCTTGTGACTGGGAACTCCACTCACGCCTAGATGAGGAACTCTGAGCTCTGCCCATGTTCGCCCATCATCTGAGCTCTGCAAAACCGCGTGAAGTCTACCCGAGCCTACCCTTAGAAGGAGAATCTCTAGCAAGCTTCTTTCCTGAGACTTAGCAGGCCAAACTCTTTTGCCATCTTCTTTCCTTTGTGGCTCATGCTTGGCAAAATGACATTTACTGTGGCCAAACAGGTGGGTCTTTTGTCTTAACATGGGAGGAGCATCAAGTATGTCTTAGTGCCGGTGAGATCCCAAAATGAATGCCAAGCCAAGTGCCTGAAGAAGAGGCCTGCAACTCCTCAAACCCAACTGAAAAACTGTAACACCCACCTGCCCACCACTCTAAAGACTGCTTCAATGTTTTACACTCGATGCCTTCTGTTACCTTTATGATGCGCTGCAGGCATCAAATGAGAAAACTTTCGAGGAAGAAGACGATATTTCAACCCCAACAGCTCAGCAAAGCAAGAGTAGATTGCTTTATAGACCTTCTATGTATATACACCACTTTCCCCATCTGTCAAAACAAGCCTGTGACTCTTTCCCATCTTCCCAACCTTCAGGGCTGACACCATAGATTATTCTAATTTTTTCCCCGTCCTAGATGGAGATATTTATATATTTGCAGGCACCCTGTAATACCTACCTTTATGATCCGGTTGAGGGAGAGAATCAGGATTATCAAGTTAAGTGAATACTCTGAAAACACCATCTGCAACACATCCAGAACAGGGGGGTATACAAAATGTGGCCTATCAGAAGGTAAAACTTTCATTTGAATCAGAGAAGTCCTGACCTTCCAGAAATTTTTGTTCCTTGCTTAAAATGTTCCTTGAAAAAGCAAAAGGAGTGGAGGAGAAGCAGAAGGACTGGAATCTTCTGCATCAGAATCAGAATTCAGCATGTCTTCAAGCAGATCTTCTGCATCACTCCTGATTTATGACTCAGAACAACAAACTTTCCAACACTTTCTCTCACTTTTAGGCCTTCAAAACTTATCAAATTAGAGCTCTACCCTAGGGAACTAGGGCCTAGCTACATACCCTAATCTTGCCATTTGAAGCACCGACACTGCTGAACCCAACCTGACTGAACCTCATGCCTCTGGAACAGCCTGAAACAGAAGGAGCACCCCACGAGGAGGGGAAGCAGAGGAAACAGAGGGAGAGAGCCCACCCACCCTGCTGAGTACAGAGCCGAGCACCTGAGCTGACTCAAAACCAAAGTCTCCCCTCAGAACTCTCTCCAGAACCAAAGAGACTCCAGAGACTCCAAAGAACTGGCGCACAAAACGGACGACCCCTTTGCCTGGAGCAGAACTGCTCTCTCTTAGGCCTTACGCTTTGCGCGGGCGGCGCCGCCCGGACCGGGGCAATTATTAGCGGCCTCAAATAAGACCTAGCTTACGATAAGCCAGCCTAGCACAATCAACTTGCCTATTAAGTTTCTAATTAAAGCACACACACACGTGCACGCCGTGCGTGCTCAGCAAACACCACATGCACAAAGAATGATAATCCTCTACACGGTATCTGTTTCACCACAAAAAATACTATTCACTTTTTTTTTCCACATAATACACTGAATTCAAAAAAGAAAAAAAACCAAAATATAGGTACTTAGGCAACTTGGATTCCCAACGAGGGAAGTCGAAAATTTCAGAACGCTTTCGGAACGCCCAACGCCCACTGCACATCGGACCACATCGGACCATGCGAAAAGAATGAGGACGGGTCATCGGTCATGCCCTTTTGCCCTGATGCGTCGATGTCGAGTGCCTTGACGACCGGCAGCCTAATACTTAAGTATATAGACCCGCGTGAGAGGACGAGCGACCACCCATATATAGTGATGCAATGTGAGATGAAGAACATCCACACACACCATAAATCCAGTCGCACATAGACCTACCACATCAGCAAACTAAACACATAAACCCACTAAAACATACTTGGAGGCTTTAAATATAAATCTGCCTAAGCAGCAGAGACCTCCAAAGCAGGCATCCAAGCAACCATTACCCCAAAACAAAACGAGTGTAACACATACTTCACAACGTCAGTGTGCCAAACAGTCACAGCCCTTAAGGCTTAACAACACACCAGATACACTTGTAATAGGTGACTCTATTGTCAGACACACTCACCAGGCTGAACAAGGAGAAGGTCATGGTGAGCTGCCTGTCTGGTGCCAGGATCCGCCACATAACACACGCACTCATTTCACTCCAAACCAAGTACAAATATGACTCAGTCATTGTCCATGCTGGTGTGAATGACCTGAGACGTACCTCCCTGGACTACATGAAAAGAGACATAGAGGAGCTCTCTGATCATGTAGCCCAGGCAGGTATGACCCTGACCTTGAGTAGCATCTTACCCTTACCAAGAATGATGCCACAGTATAAAGAAAAAATGATAAATTTTAACAATTGGCTAAAGTTCTGGTGTCATTCAAAGGGGATCGAGTGTCTGTCAGTCTGGGATGACATGCTCAACAAGCCACGTTGCTTCGCTAGGGACGGCTTGCACCTGTCACCTCTGGGCTTTTGGATACTGGCAAAGGCTCTTGCCACCCCCATAGTGCCTTTTTTAGGCAAGGCTCAAAAGACAAACCCACCTCCATAGACAACACAAGGAAAAATAAACTAAGGGTAATGCTACTCAATGCCAGAAGTCTAAACCTCAAAATGCAAGCACTCGAAGCTCTCCTCAGTATGGAGAATATCGATGTCTGTGCAGTAACAGAGACCTGGTTCAAGGCTCCTGAGACCACGCCAGCACTTCCAGGTTATACCTCATACCATGCTTTTCAGCCCCAAAACAAAGACCGAACCACAAAGGGAGGAGGAGTATCCATATTCATCAAGGATACCCACACCTCCAGGTTAGTGGCACTGCACGAACCATCGGAGACCATCCATGTGCAACAAATGGTGGGCAAAACTGCCTTTCAGTTTATAGCCTGCTACAGACCACCATCCCAAACTCAGGAACCTCACTCAGCTTTCCTGAGAACACTGGTGAATATGAAGGTCTCTCCAAACACCTTTATATTGGGTGATTTCAACTACCCAAACATAGACTGGGAGCACTACTCAAGCCCAAACACCCTAGCCCAAATGTTCCTAGAATTTATAAACTCAAATGCTATGGAACAACTAGTTACCACTCCCACAAGAGGGGAAAACATACTGGACCTGATCATCACAAACATGGGGACTCTATGCTCTACTCCAGAGGTATACCCCTCATTGGTAAGATTGGACCATACATTAATCTCTCTGGACATCCACATCCTGACCCCACCACCATCCCAGAAAACCACAGTAAAAAATTTCTCAAAAGCTAATTTCACACTTCTCAAAACCGAGGTTAAATCATTCAAAGCCCCTGGGCCAGTAGAAACTACAGCCCAAACTGCAGAATCCTTTATAAACGCATTCTATGGTCACCTTCAGGAATGCATGGATCATGCAATCCCAAATAAAACCAAGACCCAATCCTCCAAAGGCAGGTGTCCTGTCTGGTGGACCCCAGCCATAAATAAGCTATACAACAAAAGGAGGAAGCTACTACAGGATAGAGCAAAATCCCTAAAAAGGAAGGCATCACTGATCAGTACTAGCAAAAACTACGGTCCCTCATAAAATCATCCAGGGCCAGCTTTGAGAGAAACATCTAACAGGACACTAAAGATAATCATAAGGCCTTCTTTAGTTATGTTAGGAACCTGGATGGCAACTCCCAGATATGTTCGGAGTTAGTCCAAAATGACAAAAAATACACTGAACCCACAGTCATTGCCAACACCCTGGCGGACAGGTTCAGTGCAAACTTCTCCCCCCCTTCCCCCCCAAAAGAGGAAATATCTAGCCCATCAGAGAGTTGTCTCCCTGGCATCTCAGATGCTCAGGTGAGAGCTGCCCTCTCCAAAGCAAAAAACACAGCATCAATGGGACCGGACGGTGTCCTGGGCTGCGTCCTACATGAGCTCCAAGAAGAGCTTGAACCTCATATAAAGTTACTGTTCAATCTCAGCCTTACTACAGGATACATACCCAAGGAATGGCGTACAGCAACAGTGGTTCCACTCCACAAAGGTGGTGCCTCAACGGACCCTGGAAACTATTGCTCCATAAGCCTGACTAGCCTGGTCTGTAAAGCTATGGAGCGGATCATCATGGAACTCATAAACAAAGACATTGGGGACCTACAAACGCTAGATCCTACCCAATTTGGCTTTGTTAAGGGCAGATCCTGCCTCTTGAAGCTGGTTGACTTCTTTGAAACAGTCACCAAGGCCATAGATGAAGGGAAGGTAGTCCACACAGCCTACCTGGACCTCGCAAAAGCCTTCGACACCATACCCCACTCGGGCATCATAAATAAGCTTTCCAGTTTAAATATCAAACCCTATGTCATAAGATGGGTTGCAAACTGGCTCAAGGACAGAACCCACATGGTCAGAATTGCGGGAGCCATGTCGGACTCCAAACCAGTTACAAGTGGCATCCCACAGGGCTCAGTCCTGGGACCACTCTTGTTCGGTATATATTTTTCTGAGGTACAGGCCAACACGGGAGGACTATGACTGACCAAGTTCGCAGATGACTGCAAGCTGGGTGCCATAATCGACTCTCCAGCTGACACAAGCATCCTCCAAAAGGGTCTCACAGAGACGGATAACTGGTGCCAAAGCCATGGCCTGAAGCTAAACACCAAAAAGTGTATAGTCATCCCCTTTGGGAAAAACAAAGTGCCCAGAAATTACCACATAGGCAGTAATCCATTAAGTACGGAGGAAGTAATTAGGGACCTGGGAACCCAAGTTGATAGTAATCTCTCCTTTGACAACCACATTGCCAAAGTGGTTGGAAAGACCTTCTATATTGCCCACCTTATCATGAAAGTATTCACATCTAGATCAAGGGAGGTCATTGTGCCCCTTTACTCATCACTCATCCGGCCCATAATTGAATACAATGTCCCATTTGGGATGTACCTTACCCGACACCTGCAGCAACTGGAGAGACCCCAAAAGTACCTCACCAAGAGGATCAAGGGTCTCAAAAAGATGACCTATGCTGCTCGGTTAAAGAAACTCCAGCTCTACTCAGTTGCATAGTAGGAAAAAAAAAAAAAAAAATTAAAAGAGACTAGAAAGGTTAAAGAGTAATACACGATTGAAAAGAGGAGGAGAGACAGTAGTCTAGAAGAAGAAAGAGAACAGAAGAGAAGAGAGAGGAGAGAGAAAAAAGAGCAAGAAAAAAAAGAAAAAAAAGGCAAAAAAAGCAACTATTAAGCATAGAGTAATGTTAAATGGTAGTAAAGGTAGAGGATGAGAAAGAGTTAAGGTGTTAGACAAAACCAACATGAGCCAGTGATTGAGTACAGTTTGATTTTTGTTTTTTTTTTTGAAGAGAAGTGATCAGAGCAGATAGGATATATCTGTGGTATTAGTGTTGTAGAACTAGTCAGCAACTAGTGAAATTTTAGGAGCTAAGTTGTGGGACTTTATGGATTTGGTCAGAGTTTACAAAGAGGGATGAAGAAAGAGTTTAAAGGGTGGTTAGATATAAAAAAGAAAGTAAAGGAGTTGTTATCAGGTTGGTACAACATCTTCTGGGCAATAGTAAGTTGTGATAGATTTGTAGTTATAGTTTTGTAGTTCTAGTTCTAGCCAGCCTAAGAGTTTCAAGAAAGAAAAGGTTGGGTTCTGAAAGAGTTAGGGCAATGTGGCAGGGCAATGTTATTGTAGCAAGTTGCTAGTTTTTTAGTTTAGCTTTTCTAGTGGTTCGTGAAGATAGGTGAGGCATAAAAGAGATATAAGATAGTGAGGGCTATAGTGCTAGTAGAAATGGGGAGAGAATGGATAATTTTATTATTTATGTATCCTCCTATTTTTCTTTTAATGTTGTTGTTGATGGTGTTGTTGATGTGTTGATCAAAAGTGAGATTTTATTCAGTAGTTCCTAGCAGTTTAGTTTGGTGAGTCAGGAGGATGACACTTTGGTGATGGATTTTGACAGATGGGGAGGTAATGGGGGAGAGGGGAAAGTGGGTGGGGGTGAGTTTTTTAAGTTTGGTTTTTAGCATTAAGAAGGAGATACCATCTAGTAAACCATGTTTCTACTGTTGAGATATTTTTGAGTAGATGAGTAGATCTGAAGAAAGATGAATAGTGGAGTTGAGTGGTTGTCAGTAGTATTGGATGCAGGTAGCTTGAGGGAGGTGAAGATCATTTTATGTAAAGAGAGAAGAAGTGGAGTGGACCAAGAGCCCTGAGGGACTCCAATAGAGATGGGCAATAAGGAAGAGATGTGGTTGTCCCAAAGAACGGCTTGTTGTCTGTTACTCAGATAAGAACTAAACCATTTAATGGCAAGGTTATGGCATACCGCCTACTTAGAGGCGATCTGTGCCTGACTTATAAAGCCATGTCCAATCCTGAATTAATGGAATGCTCCACCTCAAAAAATCCAAATCCACTAGAGCTACCTACTCAAGGGACCTGAACCTCAACACTGAAATTAATAGGACATGCTGGAGAGACAGATTTATAACTCAGAGGCTCCCAGCACTCTAGAATAGAATCCCTGTCCATATCAGGCAGAGCCCCTCACTGACTCTCTTCAAGAGGAATCTTGATGAGTGGATGGGAGATTGTAGGTTTACCCCGGGGATCACTTCTGTGTCACTACTAGACAGAGGCACAGTAAACTAACCTAAAAAAGGGCACAGTTAAACTCATTTTAAAGGGTGGCGAAAGCCAAACACACTCTGGCTAGGCTGATAAATGCCCTAGGGCATATAGCCTAGTATCAACCTATGAACCTATAAGTCAAGTGTGGCTCAAAAGCTTTGGTCCAAACCTGTGAAGTACATGATACAGCTTGTTTGTAGTTTCTTCTTTTTGCACCATATGCTCTCAGCTATACGGGTATAGTAAAACACTATACTTTATAGTTGCTGTACAATAAAACAACATGAGAAATCCACCCACACCTCTTTTTGGTCATGCAATCTGCATATTGAGAACTCACTGAGTTTACATGATTAACAGACAGACAAAGTTGTGACTGACATACACACACACACACACACACACACACACTCTCTGCACATAAAAGTAATGTTTCTATAACAAACATTTCAATGCATCAGATGCAAGACATGCTGTGCATGCAATATTTGTATTTTTCAGTTCATATAAACTAATCAGCGGTAGAGCCTGTCTTTGCCATGATTATTCTTTTAGTAGAACACTACAATCAGTCATACCCAGTACATTTTAAGAAAAGGCACCTTTCATTCTGTAGAAGAAAAAAGAGTAAATTGTATCTACATATGTTGTAGAAGCCATTTTGCTGTATCCTGGATGTACAGTGATCCCTTAAAGAGCCAAAAACTAAACATTCCTACAGTTTTATTTGCACAGGTTTCCTGTTAAAAGTCTGAGGAACATAACTGTAATGCTCAGAAGATGAAGTATGAATGAGGTTGTGATATCAAGGAATATTCCCCTGTTTGGAAACACAACAATCTCACAATTAGAGTATAAAATCAGCATGGGTATTGGGGTGAAGCCCCTGCATATTCATTTGAAAGTTAAAATTGTATGTGAATTTTACAGTTCTGTAAGAGAAATGTGAAGGCTCTGATTGTAACAAAGAGCAATGAAAATCTGTCTTCCTTCCTTTTGTATTCTACAGAACATATGCACACATACACAGTTTTGTCATAGAAAAATATGCTTGCCTATGAGCAAACTGGCAGTGTGGAAATCTGTGTTTTTTAGCTTGTTTTCTTGTTCTGCAGTATGAATGTCTATTAAGGCTGAATATGAAGCTGCATTTACATTTATAGTAGACCTGTTCAATTAGCAGTTTGCAGGCAGTGGGCCACTTTTCATAATTTGCAGAGAAAGTCATCCTCAAAGGTTTCATTCATAATTCTGAACCCATCACACAAAATGTGTCTTTATTAATTAATCCATGGATTCTGACCTTGTCATGAAATATAATTGGATAAGATTCAACCCAGAGCAAGAGAAAAGCGTGAAGGAGATGCAAACATACATGCATGAACATGTGCACAAGCAAAGGCATGCACACACGTGTGCACACACCTCGGTAGTATTTTGTCTCCCAGTTATGGACAGCTGGACAACAGCAGTCCAGTAATAATGTTATTCCATTCTGGCTACACTGCTTAGTAATACAGAAAACAAATCCTTTCCTGGATAAGCAGTTTACTTCACAAAGGTGATGGTTAAAAACTATATAAATATTGCTTAATAAAACTGCCAATGCCTTTTAACCAGTTAGTGAACATGCATATCATCATTTTTTTATTATTATTATGAGTTCTAAAATATTTCACAATTCACTTTATACAAGCGCACACACACACACACACACACACACACACACACACACACAAACACACACTGTGGTACTACCAGAATGATTAAGAATGAGATGTGGTTCACATCTGTAGTGAGCTTCTGAGTCAAACTTTATGAAAGATCTCTCTTTATGAATCCTGCTAAAAAGCTAGAAAATCCCACAACTGTACAACCCATGTAAGGGATTTCAAAACATCCCCAGTGTCTGAAAATAACCACTGTTGTGTGACCCATTGGATGGTCACTAAATGTACATTCCCCTATCATGGTCAGTGGCCTGATGAAAATGTACAATGGTAATGGTCTGAAGCGTGATGGAAGAACAAAATTAAATAAATACTAAAATACACTGCAAGTGTTTTTTATTTGTGATGAAGAGCTAACTCCAGCTTAGAAACTATTAGTGGGGTTAAGTCAGACCAGAGCCTATCCTGTGCACCTTGTGGATGATTTTTTGTAAATGTACAATTAGCAACAAATAAAATGCTTACTGTTGCTATATGCTCATATCATTGCCACTGCATCTGCTACAGCAGGATTCAGTTAGACAAGGCTATGACTTAAATCAAGCCCAATTTAATTTTTTCAATAAGCATTCTTTCATTTACAGGTTCAAAGAGTTTGACTAGTGACTGCTGTAATGTTCTTTGTTCTTTAGGAAGAGAGTTTCAGGTAACTAGGGCCACTACTGCAAAAAGCCTTACTGCTTAATTTCATCTTGTTGGCTGCAGTACTCAAAGGCTTTCTGACCAAGTTATGGATTTTATGTAGCATAAGTGTCTAGGCATACTATGTTACACTTAGATGGGAATTCAGTTAGATCCTTAGAAACATAGGTAGTGATTTCTCAGAATTGGGTGTAAAGTAAATTAAATAATAAGTCTATTTCTGGCAATAAGCAGTGATTTCAGAACAGGTTATCTCCAAAGTTGCTCCCTGTCAATTTAATTACATAGAGTAGTGCTACCTCTCAACATCTTAGCGGAAGAATTCTGAAAAAGACCATAATAAAGGGGGGGACAAAAATCAGGGACAGATTTATAAGTATTGCTCTTATCATTTAGAAAGTTGCTAAAATAACAGGTTTTGCGTTAGTATGCATTTTCTGAAAGATACAAAGTCTGAAACTCAAATATCTGTTTTTTAATGACTTATGTCCTCACTGATTTGCCAGAAAATCACACATTTTATAAGGAACAGACCAAGAATATGAGGCAAATATGTGAGCAATCTAAGAAATTCCAGACCATTGACAGGTATGTAGTTAATCTGAAGTGTGGCATTTGAACTTCAACAAAATACATTTGGACAGAAAAAAATGTCAATACAGTTCTAACAGGTCTATTACAAGTGGTCTTGTTTTTTAAACAAGAAACATCTTTATTAAATTATCACGTATGAAACAGGCAATCATTAAATTATCACGTATGAAATACGCAATCGTATATTTATATTAATGAAAACAAACGATATTGACACAATTTTAGTTGCAAACATTATGCATCACTTATAATCTATCCAGTCATTGTCAGTCAAACATTATATATCTCATTCACATCCTACCTTCTTTAAAACCTCATTCCTCCTCTGCATGTATTGTTCCCACACTTCTCAGATCCCATTTCAGGTTATTTTATCCCTGTTACTATATTCACTACATCTAGTACAGTTGGTTTAGACTTTGATTTCCATTTTCTTGCAATTGTTTTTTGGCACCACCATAATTAGACTCAGCAAGGCCTTACTATGTCTAGTCAATTCCGATTCTGTATCATAGATGAAAAAATAATTTCCTTAGTTACACCAAATTGCTCACCCAATATCTCTGACCGAGTAGTCTGCAGGGAATCTTTAAAGTCTGCCAACTCATTACACTCCCAGAAAATATGATCCCAATCACCTCTTTCTTACACATCACACCTCCAACATTTGCTATCTACTTGAAGAAAAATTGTTTGGAGTCTGCATGGAGTATAAAATATCTATGTAAATACTTCAAAACAAAGATCCTAAATATTCTAGACTTTGTTGCATATTTGGAAGACAGACATATATCCCCCCATTGTTTCTTTGTGAATTGCTTATCTAATCTCTCTTCTCAATTTTTTCTAACCTCCTTTCATTGATTCTTATAGTTACAATGCACTATTGTATATCTGCTACTAATTATCCCTTTATTACAAGTGGTCTTGGTCTATTAGCTTATGATACACTTACTCGCTTCCACTTGCTCAAAAAGGCATATGCTGTAAGTCCCACTAACTCAGTGTCCTGTAAATAATTAGTCCTCCCAACACCCTATCCTACAAAATGTTTAGCCCTACCAGAACCCTAGCTCTTGCCCTAAAACCCTTGCTTGCTCCCTACACCCCCTTCCATCCCCATAACCCTAAAACTCACTCCACTTCCAAAACGCAAACCTATTCAAACTCCATAACCCTAAAATTCCTTTCTGACTCCCTAAACCTAAATCCACTCATTCCCACTCCCTAAAATCCCCCTCCAGTTGTCCTAATCTACACTCCCAACCCCTTTCATTCCCTCATGATGGCTGCCATACTTACCTACAGTAGCTCATACACAAATAAAAATGTTTTTAGAAATGTAACATTTAAGAGCCAAATTTCTATATAGAAAGAAGAAGGCATATTGTTTCCTTCCTTGCACTACATTCACTTTTATGTTTAATATCCACAAGTTGCTGCTTTCTGTAATTTCCCCACCCATATTTTGTTAGCAGCACTTCTGCATCACAAGTAGAAAACAATTTTATCACATAAGTCATCCATTTTGTGTAATGTAAGAAAGACTTTAAACTTTGTACCACGCTTGAGGTATTTTCAACTTGTCGCCCTTCCATACATTTTTACAGACTTTACATATTGTATGGGTTTGGTCATCACTGTTCTGGATTTTTCTTAAGTTCATCTCTTAAAGTGAGCTCTGACTATCATTTCACTTATGGTAGTTGTTTTTTTTAAATATATATAGACATTTTTCCAGAGCATATTCTGTTACTAATATATTGTGTTTGATGGAAACATGTTTCAGTTTTATAGTAAGTTGTTCCTACTGAGGCATGGGGTAGAAATCAGTACATTTAGAGATAGTTTTCCCTTTCATATGTAAGTATATTTATGGGGCAGTGGTTTGAGTAAAACTTACCGAGAACATATTTCATTACAAAGGAGGTGGTATATTATAGACGGCTTATTACAGAAGCTACAACAACTGAAGTAAAGCTTTTTTTCTTATAAGTTGGTTCAGGTTGAATTTTAGATATAACATATTCGGAGGTGCATGTTATTTTTAAGTACTGCATTGTTTGAAGAATAAATATGGTTAAAATATTCTGGATTCAAAGAAAGCTAACATCAGGTGGTGACTTCTTCTATGGGAACAGTTTATATCTTATTCTTTCGAAGAATTTTAAAACCTAAACTCTGTTGTAGAAGGAAGAAATATTTCCTTTTAGCTAGTCTAGATTCATACAGAGATTATAAGTTAAGAGATGTTCAAATCAAATATTGGAAGAAGTTTCTAGGAATGGCTAAGAACTGTTGCAGCAAGGAGTGCATCAGATTGAGAAACAACGTATGAGTAAAATGAGGATATACTTTATTGTGAACAATGGTACTATTGTGCATTGAGTTAGAAAAGTAGGCAATGATTCTCAGAAGATTGAGTTCTGGGAGAAAAAGTGTCGCACAAATGTCCACATAAACCTTATAAATAAAAATATTAGGGATTCATGTTATTCAGCAAAAATCAATCAAGTTCCAGACCACTAACCATGAATTCCATTAATCAATGTAGGACAAAAACTGATTACTTTCCACAGATATGAAAAGCCCCCCGTAGATCCCCCCATGCAGAGATCTTCACCACAGCCAAACCCCATTACTTAAATAACTGCAGTTGCATTTCACAAAAGTAAAACAAAATACAGTAGTGTGAAAATTCAAAACAGAAAAAAATATATTCTGTGGTTCCGTTATTAGCGGATCTAATAGAATTATAGGATGTAAAAAAAAAATAAGAACTGAAGGACGGAAGGTTGAAAATACATCAGGAATTGTAAGGGCTTAGTGGATCTTTTACATGTCACATTGAATATGAGATTTTTGTGATAAAATGCAGGTGTCATAAATGCTATTTCAGATAAAACAGAGATAAGATAAGGCATTCAGGTGTATCTTAGAAATATTAAAATAAAATGAAACAAGTACAGCTGTGTTACATTGAGAAGCAGAAGATGGAAAACAGTTTCTAACCTTAAGACCCACAGAAATGTGACAATGTAATATTGCATTTAACATGGAAAATGTAAAGAAACAAAATATGAGATGTTGAATTATATATCCAAATGGAATGAACAGGAGGTAAAACACATTCGTAACAGCGGATTCACCATGGTCATTTAGGTGTTTTGTAATAAAAATGATATTTTTTTCCCTCACATTGTAAAAATTCTAGTCAGGGTAGAAAGCTAAGTACCAGAAAAGTATTTAGCAATGAAATCAGTTGCTGTGGGCAGTTTTGGGGGTGTAGCATAGGCAGAACTGTGTTTAGACAAAATGATACCAAAGGTGGTGATTACTATGGTCTTGGTTCTGGGGCCAGTCCATTTTAATTTTCCTTTAAAGTGACATTTCTGAAGGTCTTGTGTCAATATATGCATTTTTTTCTGATGATACCAACATAGATAAAAGGTTGAAACACAAGAAGCTATAGAAATTTAGAAAGGCACTTAATAATATTGGCGGAAGTGTCAAAAACATGGAAGCATAAATTCAGTGCAAAAATAATGAATCTGAAAAGCAGTGAACTGACTAAAGAATATGCAGCTGGAGGCAAAATATCATAAATGAAATATACTGATATCAAACAATCTATAATAAAGAAGGCCAGTGAAATACTGGGATGCACAGAAGAAGGCATCACCAGTGAAAAACACCATAGAGCATCAAAAATGGTGCACAGTCTTTATCTGAAGCCATGCAATGACAGCCTAAAGCCTTAACATGTACAATGCTGAATAAAAGCCACAAAGGTAGTGAACATGATAACAACATTCAAGTACCAGAAATGAATATATTACCTTTCAAACAAAAGCTGTGTAAGAGTCTCAAGATACCGAATAGATAGGATGGTGCCTAGGGAGAAACATTTTTCAGATAAAGGGTTATCAGTACATGCTTTTGATAAGTTTAGAATAGCAATGAAAATTTAAATCAAGATTGCATGAAAACAGGTGCAAGGCAGCTTTTATGGGGTGCTGGGAAAATGAAATTTGCATCTTATCCAATATGTATAGAAATAGGCAGTCCATATAAGTCAATCAGCCATTATCTGCTAGAAGGCAAGACATCCTTCTGTGCCTCATGGAGAGTGGGACTTACCCTGATCAGTAATTTGAGACCTTTGTCTTATGACTCAGACTTCACTACCACATCTTGCTCAATATCTGAAGTACTGCCCCTACTACATCTATCTACTTGTCATTCCCCCAGACCGCAAAATATTTAAACTCCTTCACTGAGATAGTTATTATGTCTTTCACCTGTATACACCCAAACCCTGCCAAAGTACACACACACACACACACACACACACACACACACACACACACACACACACACACACACAAGGTCTAAAGTGTATTATAGTTTTAAATATTGTTTGAGCTTCCCACCACAGTTCTGTCTGAAACTAGAGCTCAGCAGTGCTGAAAAGTACTTAAACTTTGCTAAACTCAATTATTATGTTAGAAAGGTATTAATGCGTTCATATGTTCATAAGTGTGTACTAACCTAATGACAACAAGGGCCTTTTTAAGTCTAGCCATGCATCCCAAATCTCTGACAAGTTCTGGTGCCCTTGGTAAGTGTAAGCAGGGGCTTGGGAGGGGAAACATTTACAAAAAGGGGCCTGGGAGATGAACCGTTTAGAGACTGCCTGTGTCCATTAGAGACATAGGTGCCAAACCAGGGCTGAATTTCATGTTGCCCATCCAATTGTCCATGTTATACTTGAATTGGGTTAGGGAGGAGCTCTGCTTCACATGGATGGGGAGCCTGTTCCAGAGAAGAGTTAGTCTTTGGATACATAACTATTTCTACAGCAGGTCCTATTTATATCACAGGCAAGGCAGTGTAGAAAAAAGTTTAGTACCAACGCACATTCGGAACATCCAATATATGCTGAAAGCTGCTGTATCAGGAACAAAATCCACAAACAATCTTTAAGATGGAACAAACGGTTTATTGGAAGTAAAAGTGATGAGCGCTTTCGCGTGGTACCATCCACGCTTCTTCAGATGAATCATTTGAATTTGTGTAAAGGTTTTATAGAACCGCTCCAAGGCGGGAAAGTCTGCTCATTACCCAATTAATTAATTAACATTCAATCAAACTAAAAATCTAAAAAACATTCAACACTTCAAACAGTAAACGTTTTGACCATTAGAGTGCGCTTGCTGGCTTGAAGCACGAGCTGAAACTACTATTACATTCTTTTAAGTATGCAAGATGCACTTTGCGTGTTTTTATATAAATCTTTAACACGCATTAACACAACAATAAAACAAAAGCAATAATACGAAATATGTGCATATAAATACATCAACTTAAATTATAAACTTATAATCATATACTTAGTTAAAAACTCATATAAAACTACTATTCAAAAGCATATCAAATTTATATATACGAACTATATATTAATAAGCATAAGTTAATATAACTTTATTCAATTTTGATTGTATTCAATATAAAAAATATATGTAAAATCACTAAGTCCTACAAAACATAAAACTTGTCACTAATAACTAATGACAATATTGTACATACATAAACATTTATAAGATGTCAATGAGCATTATATATAACTCATTTAAAAGAGAAATATAAAATGTTTACTTTAAGTAATGATACTGCATTGACTTAATTCATTATAAGTGCAACATCTACATTTGTATATATGTAGTACAACAAATAAGAAACGTTTAAAAAATAAAATATATAAATATATATGTCTATCAAAAATATGAGGACTAACTTATTACTTCCTAGATATTAACAGGGGTTTGATGGACACCTGACTATTAAGTCCTGGTTCAATGTGTGCGCCTAAACGGAGAATCCATTCGAGCTCCATTAGTGCCAACTGATTCTCTTTGTCCCCACCTCTTTCATTTGGGACCACTATTTGTAAAACTCTGAAAGAGAAAGAGTGTGTAGGAAATTCTATAACATGTTTGGCCAACGCATTATTATCTATGGCTTTACGTATATCATAGAGATGATTATATATGCGTTCCTGCAACCTTCTTTTTGTTAGTCCTACGTAGAAGGCTTCACATTTGTTACAGGTTGCCAGATATATCAAATTCCTGGTATTGCAACTTGCTCGAAAATGTGGTTCAAAAACAAAATGAATACTAGGATGTGTAAAATGCTGTATCTTGGTAATATACCCACATCTGTTACAACTATGGCTTGGGTAGGTACCAAAAGCCTTGGTTGTGATGTTATATACCGGAATACTTTGTGGATCTTTTGTGATGTTCACATCTCCACATAAAATTCTTTTTAAATTCCTGCAGTTTTTAAAAATAAAGGAAGGGCTCTTCCCTACAAGTCTCTTAGTAAGGGAGTCTAATGTGAGAATGTGCCAGTTAGTATGTATGACCTGCTGAATCTTATTGATATCACTGGTATATACAACAGTATAACCTATTGGGTTACTTCTGGCTTCTTTATCCTTATTGAATCTTATACCATATCTCTTAAATTCCCTAACTTTATTGTCTCTTGGAATGGATAAAATATCTCCTAAGATGTCAAACTTTATGTTAGAGACCATGGTGGGACTATACCCTCTATCTATAAATAATTTTTCTAAGAGCTGTGCTTCTTTATTCAGATCATCTATATTACTGCATAGTCTCTTAATTCTGGTATATTGGCTCTTAACTATAGCTTGAAATGTGTGGCGGGGGTGCATGCTATCAAAACTTAGCATGGAATTCTTCCAAGTTGGTTTCCTATATAGAGTGGAGTCTAGTATGCCCTCGTGTGTCAACCTTACTGTGACATCCAAGAAATGGATTTCTTGATTAGAAACCTCCCTTGTAAAACGTAAGAATGTGCTGGTGGTATTCAAGTATTGAAAAAAGCATTCAAATGACTCCATATTGCCTTCCCAGATAATTATAACGTCGTCAACAAAGCGTCTATAGAGCTTAACAAATTTGAAATTCTCATGTGTAAAAAGATAGAGCTTCTCCCACCATAACACTACAAGGTTGGCGTAGGTGTTAGCGCAGGGGGTGCCCATGGCCACCCCCCACTTCTGTAGATAAGTACTGCCACCAAACACAAAGGCATTATTGAATAGCACTAATTCTAGCAGTTGGTCTATCAATATAATTCTATCTTTCGAAAATTCAGTTTCTTTAACTAATAATTCATTTATATATTGCATTCCGATGTCATTAGGTATCGAAGTAAATAGGTCCTTGACATCTAAAGTGATTAGAAGATGTGACTGATTTTTATTCAAGTGCAATTTTTTAATATCATTCAAAAAATCATATGTATCTTTGAGTATGGTGGGTGACTGGTTCACTACAGGTCTTAATATGTTCTCAATTAATTGTGAAGCATGTGCTGTAATCCACCTTTCTCCCGATACTATAGGTCTTAATGGTACTGGATATATGCCCTTGTGTACCTTAGGTATGCCTTTAATGGTGGGAGTAACAGGATGTTCAATGTACAAGAACTCATATACTTCTTGGCTAATCTGCCGACACATGAGAAGATCATAAAAGACGTCTTTAACAGTTTTAATTATTTTAATAACTGCTTCTTGGGATATAGGGGTGTATGTATCTGTATGTTGTAGCAACTGAGTCATACCAATGACGTAGTCCTGTGTATTTAAAAGGACTACTCCCCCCCCCCCCTTATCTGCTGGCTTGACGACTACGTGAACGTTTTGTTTAAGTTCATTGAGAGTGCGATATTCCTCTGGAGTCAAATTATAAAACCTGCCCTTCTTATTGATGTTACTAAACATAGAATAGAATTGGTTTTCGCAGGCTCTAAGGAAACATTCTATGTGTAGAGGCATATCAGGAACAAATACACTTTTCTTTCTTATAAAGTCATGCCCCCATTCTTTAAATGCTATATCATTAAAAGTTAGTTTCAAACATAAATTTCTGCAGAACATCCTTAAATCAAGTAAAGTGTCAATTAATGTGGCCTGGGTGGCCGGTATAAAGCTAAGACCTCTATTTAAGACCTGTGCAGTAATATCGTCCAAAACAAAATCAGAAAAATTAAACAATAAATCTGAAGTCATATTTTCTTCCTTCTGTTGTGAGCAAACGTTTCCGCTGAATATTTTCTCTTTCGTGATAATAAATAGGATGGTGCCTAGGGAGAAACATTTTTCAGATAAAGGGTTATCAGTACATGCTTTTGATAAGTTTAGAATAGCAATGAAAATTTAAATCAAAATTGCATGAAAACAGGTGCAAGGCAGCTTTTATGGGGTGCTGGGAAAATGAAATTTGCATCTTATCCAATATGTATAGAAATAGGCAGTCCATATAAGTCAATCAGCCATTATCTGCTAGAAGGCAAGACATCCTTCTGTGCCTCATGGAGAGTGGGACTTACCCTGATCAGTAATTTGAGACCTTTGTCTTATGACTCAGACTTCACTACCACATCTTGCTCAATATCTGAAGTACTGCCCCTACTACATCTATCTACTTGTCATTCCCCCAAACCGCAAAATATTTAAACTCCTTCACTGAGATAGTTATTACGTCTTTCACCTGTATACACCCAAACCCTGCCAAAGTACACACACACACACACACACACACACACACACACACACACACACACACACACACACACACACACACAAGGTCTAAAGTGTATTATAGTTTTAAATATTGTTTGAGCTTCCCACCACAGTTCTGTCTGAAACTAGAGCTCAGCAGTGCTGAAAAGTACTTAAACTTTGCTAAACTCAATTATTATGTTAGAAAGGTATTAATGCGTTCATAGGTTCATAAGTGTGCACTAACCTAATGACAACAAGGGCCTTTTTAAGTCTAGCCATGCATCCCAAATCTCTGACAAGTTCTGGTGCCCTTGGTAAGTGTAAGCAGGGGCTTGGGAGGGGAAACATTTACAAAAAGGGGCCTGGGAGATGAACCGTTTAGAGACTGCCTGTGTCCATTAGAGACATAGGTGCCAAACCAGGGCTGAATTTCATGTTGCCCATCCAATTGTCCATGTTATACTTGAATTGGGTTAGGGAGGAGCTCTGCTTCACATGGATGGGGAGCCTGTTCCAGAGAAGAGTTAGTCTTTGGATACATAACTATTTCTACAGCAGGTCCTATTTATATCACAGGCAAGGGTTAAGTCTTTAGAATGGATAATTCTGGTGCTTGTTTTGCAGATATGCAGGAGGTCCATCAGAGTCGGGTCTAACAATGCACTGTATGCCAGGCATAGATCCCCCCTCAGCAGTCTGTAGGAGACAGAATACATGGACAGAGCCTTGAGGAGGTCTGCACAGGAGATGTTAGTTACACTCTGCTTGACAGGAGCACAGGAAAATAATTTTCTTGTGTGGCGAAAGCCATGGTACCTTTTTGGCTAGGCTTATATAGGCCCTAGGGCCAATAGCCTAGTACCTACCTATGAACCTATGAACACCCTGTATTCTTTTAATGAGAAACCTCTGAGGACATTCCACTTGTTGGATATGCCTGGTTAGGTACATACCAAATGGGGCATTGTACTTGATAGGTCTGATGAATGCTGAATATAGTGGAGCAATGACTTCCTTAGACCTAGATGCTATACACAACACAGAATGATTTCCTCACTACTGTAGACACATGATGGTCAAAGGCTGGATTACTGTCTGTGTGTGTCCCCAAGTCCCTGACTACTGGGTCAACTCTTAGTGCTGTGTTGTCAATATGATAGTTTCTAGGGGTGCATGACTTCCTGAAGGATACCATTATGCATTTTTTGGCATTTAGTTTTAGTCCATGGCTCTGGCACTAGTTGTTTGTCTGTGTCAGCCCTTCCTGGAGAACATTTGTGTCAGTGGGTGATTTAGTGACAGCTCCTAATTTGCAATCATCTGCAAATTTAGTCAGCCAGAGGGTATTGGCATTGGCCTTGACTTCAGAGAAATAGATGCCAAAAAAGAGCAGTCCCAGGACCAATCCCTGAGAAAGTCTGCTTGTGACTGGCCTCTTTGTAGAGGTGGACTCCTCAATTTTTAACTTCCTGGGTCCTGTCTGGCTATCCACTGGGTGACATAAGGGTTTGTACCTAACCTTTTAAAATTGCCAACAATGCTTAGGTGGGGGATTGTGTCAAATGCCTTGCTCAGGTTAAGGTAGGCAGTGTGAACCATTTTGACCTCATCCATTGCTTTGGTAACTGTCTCAAAGAAGTCTACTAGAATGAGTAGGTACAACCCGACCTTGATGAAACCAAATTGGGTTGGGTCCAACATCTGGAAGTTTCCTATATCATTACTGATCATTTCCATTATAATTCTTTCCATGCCTTTGCATGTGAGACTAATGAAACTTAAGCTTCTCTAGTTTCCAGGGTCTGTAGATGGCTCACTTTTGTTCAGAGGGATGACTATTGCTGTTCTCCATTCATGATGCATGAAGCCTGTTTGAAGGCTAAAGTTAAATAGGAATTCCCAAGGGCTTGATAGACCACGTTTATGCTGATTAGAAGGTGTCCTGGGATATTGTCTGGCCTATTGCTGCAGTGTTCTTGGTCTCAGAGAGAGCATTAAGGACCTGTTCCCTAGTGATAGCAGGGTGAGTATATTTGATGGTATTTCCTGAGGAAGTCTGAGGGGACAGGGGTAAAGTTGGAGCTGAATTTGTTGGCCAGTAGATTTGCTATATCTTCTGGCTCAATGTAGGTGGCTCTATTTACACTGAGCTCTGTACACAATTGTGTATTGCCTCTGAGATTGTGGACATAGCTAAAAAATGCCTCATGGCTGTCCTTGTCCTGGGAGGCCAAATTTACCACAAATGCGGTTTTGGTAGACTTTATGCTCTGACTTGTTTACTTAGTTTAATTAAAGTTCTTTTACCCTGCGGGGTGCAACACCTCCTAACTTTTGCCATCATTTTCCTCCTTTTGTTATACATGCTACTGATGTTGTGATTCCACAGGGGGGCGTATTTTTAGAGTTAGTTCTGTACTCCTTCCTGCTGGGTACAGCTGCCTCTATGCAGCTATTAACATGCTTGCATAGGGTTTCTGTGAACAGTTCTGCATAGGCATTAGTGTTCTCAGGGTTTATGGGTGGCTTGAAATTTTGCCAGGTTATCACTTAATAGTAGCAAGTTAGCCTTAGAGTAGTTCCTGATCATTCCAGAATTAGCTGGGGTTCCAAGTTTTATTTTTACTTCAAAAGAGAGCATTTTGTGGTCTGACCTTACTAGAGAAGACATGACACTGGGGTTGTGCAGTGCTCTCCCACATTAGTGAGGACTAGATCCAGTATGGTTGCAACTCTTGTTGGTACATTGACAATCTGGTCCAGGGAGGTTGTGTTTACAAAATCCAGGAATGTCTGTACCTGTACCTTTGGTGTCTATATGATTCCCAGTTAATAGTGGGATAATTAAAGACACCCATGAATATGGTATTGTATTGGATGCTGAGTGTTTCTGATAAGGTTAAATACATGGTATGGGTTTCCTGAGTCAAAGAGGGGGACCTATAGCTTGCAAGGAAGTGATATTGGATTTTGCATATGGTGATTTGAACTATGCTTTTGGAGGGTAATCGTGGTCATCCACATACTACAGTTTCTTTTCTCTAGATTTTGGGACATAATCTGAGCTCTCCGTGAGTTACAAAGGTCATTACTAATCAGTGTATACACAATCTTTTTTTTCTTTGTGTGAGTATACTCTCCAGGGACCATACCCAATAGCACCATCACTAACACCCATTTAGTCATTTCATTCCGGAGACACAAAAGTCAGGCATTCCTGGCTATTCATTCCTGCTCAAGAATTTGGATAAGCCCTCCCATTCTCCAGTGAGAGGCAGGAAGTAGACAGTACTTGAAGCATCCTACTCTCTCCCCATTGAAGTATCTCCTTCCCATCCTTGACAGCTCCAGCAGGCCTGCTACTGCTGATCCTTTAGGGGACGTGTCCTAATACATGCCAGATTCCATTTACCTTTACTGGTGTTAAACTCCACAGCAGTGCCTAGAAGAAGATAGAAGCAGAGTTTTTCAAGAGGAAAGAGATCAAGAACTACTTAGGTACATTTCAGATGTTCATAAAAGCATGTATATTTTAAGCTTGCATCAGTGTTTCATATTAAATTTGGTACCAATAAAAGGCAACTTAGCTGAAACTTTCAAGCATCTCCCTTCAGAAAGGGCCATAATTTTCTGAAATACTAACATTAATAAATACACAGTTGCATTCAATGCATTTTACTGCCTAAAAAAGCAATCTTCTTCCGTTTAGAATAAATATGACATTACATCCTTAACATGAGATTTCTGAAAGTTTAGTGCACAATTATATATAGTAACCAAAGCTGTAAATCTGACTTTAACTTTTTATATTTTTAGTGATAAAAGATCTACAAAGCTCAGATTTCTCTTTTCAAGGGTAACTTCAATATCTCAATGTGTGATTACTTCAGAATTGCACAGCATGCAACTGAAGACTGAAGGACTCGAACCCAGGACATTAAGATAAAGTATATCAGCAGTTCCTTTTCTTAATGTTCCTTGCTACATTTCTTTCCAGTAATCTGCAAATACTTCTTTTTACCTTCAATATTTTTAAAAGTTTAGACAAAGCATTGCATCATGCCACCTATGGGACCCCACCTAACATAGTGTTGCACAGTTGTTGCAACATTACATCATGAAGGATTTCACACATCAACATCAAAAATAACCAGAAAGCAATTGCAAAATCCCTTTTTCTGTGCAATGGCAGTATCATAGTGTATCAGGCTGCTCCATAAAATGAGTATACTATGTTAGCAAGTTGAACATTTTTAGAAAATATTTAACATATTTACAGCTGTCACAGTTATACAGTAACAAATTTCATGAAGATATGGTGAATAAAATTAGCAATGTCTTGTATTTTGATAGTAAAGCTTCAAAATATCAAATTTTAGACACATCCTGTGTGTGTGTGTGTGTGTGTGTGTGTGTGTGTGTGTGTGTGTGTGTGTGTGTGTGTGTGTGTGTGTGTGTGCACACTAACCCTAACCATAACCACTCCCTCTAATGTGCATCTAAACTTTAAAAAAAGCCATTCTGATAACACTACCACTAAATAAGACAGCTTGGAACACTCACTACACACACACACACACACACACACACACACACACACACACACACACACACACACACTGAATCTATCTCCTAAGTTAATGCTGATCCTAACCCTAAACACTCAGAACCACACAAACACACACACACACACACACACACACACACACACACACACACACACACACACACACATACACACACACAGTTTTAATCTAACCCCTTATCTAACTCTTGTCCACAAGAATTCACACGAGCACACACATGTATACATCCCACTTACCTTTTCATTAAACAAACATCAGATGTAACATCTGTTAAATACACCGAATGCAACGGTCAACCAAATATGTGACAATCATATGTAAAATTATGGACATTCATAACTGAATACCAAATGGGACAGAACTACATTTCGCCTGCAGCAATGGAATAGATTGCTGTTGGTTAGCCTTAGGGCAAGGGATACAGTATTTGATAACTTCTTTCATTTTCTGACCATTACAAAAAAAACACACAGACAGTGACTCAGAAAAAATGTCTGTTACATTTCTGGATGATGATATAGAAAAGCATGACTCCACAGACAAAAACTGGGAAAAAAATGCAGGCTTCCTGATTATTCTGAACATTAATGACAAACCTGCTGCCTACAGGAGTCCTTACACCAGGACCAGACACTGACTAATCCTCCTCTGTATTTTTATGTGCTTCAAGGAAGTGGGTCTGCCACACAAGGCTATCCCAGGGTTTAATAGGTAAAACATAGTTAATAAAGTAGCTCTCATGACCAGTGGGGTACAAAGAATGGTGAGGAAGAGATGGAAGAATGGGCAGAAAGATAGTCAGCAACCACAGACAAAATAACCATGGCAAAAAGACTAATAACATATGCATTTTTCTAAATAGAAATATTTTTTTACTCCTGAAAATAGGACAGCCTGTGCTTTTAACCACATACTACAAGTTCTGCCTACTTGAAACCCACATGAAAAGCCCTACACCACAGACACGCATTTAGTGGCACAGTAATACAGAAATGCAAATCTCTATCATATAGAGCAACAAATTATTTATACTCAGAAGGCCCTGCATGGTCACATAATTTTGATGGAAAAAAAACATACAGCTATGACAAGGTAGAACTCAAAACCACTAGGGCTAGGATAAAGGATAACATCCATAAAATATCTGGATATGTGACAATACATATTGCACATGTGTTCTGTCTTTATGCAATGCTACACAACCGACTGTTGATGACCTCATGACTAGGACATATAGAGGTGCCAGTGGTGCATTTTACAGCAGCTAGGATAAAGGATAACATCCATAAAATATCTGGATATGTGACAATACATATTGCACATGTGTTCTGTCTTTATGCAATGCTACACAACCGACTGTTGATGACCTCATGACTAGGACATATAGAGGTGCCAGTGGTGCATTTTACAGCATCACATAAGCTACAGTCACCCTACAGCATATGTCAGAATAGAGTGGGTATCATTTCACAAGGTCTGTAAGTATGGAACAGTGGCATATATGTGATAACTGTGCCATTTTATAAAACATCAGAACTTATATACTTATGCAAACACCAAAGCGCAGATATGATACAAGAGGTTCTTGTCACTGCCATTTATGGATGTAACTCAATATGCTTCATGAGTGTCGAAAGACTTTCAACTGATATAATGCAGCAATGTATGTACAAGTATGCAAGCTCACAGACATTTATGCAACACTTAGTGCACCCACAAT
Source organism: Protopterus annectens (assembly GCF_019279795.1). NCBI lineage: Eukaryota > Metazoa > Chordata > Ceratodontiformes > Protopteridae > Protopterus > Protopterus annectens. The sequence continues at coordinate 319,883,800 of NC_056739.1, forward strand.
GCTTTTTAGTACAAAGAATGGGCTACAGCTTAGTAACATATGCAACACTTAGTGCACCCACAATGCTTTCTGGTACAAAGAATGGGCTACATCTTAGTAACATATAGCTAAACACAACTTACATCAGAAGGCAGGAGCACACACATGATGCAAAATGTGACATGCCTGCTTATAGATTCATTCTGTGACAACACTTATTACTGAATATGTCCCAACATTCTTTGCACATATGTGTAAATTTCACAGCAAAAATATGTCAGTTGATAGCAAACGGTGCATACAAGATAGGGCAACCTGCAAAACTGGTGTACTTATCTGGTGGTATAACCAGGAGCTTTGCAAGTGACCTGCACATATTTCATGAATGGTGCTAACATCAGTCATGATTGGATATGTGCAGATATGCATTGTGTACGTGTAGAGTTGCCACAGCCACATATGAAATGTATGAGACTGTACAGAGGTGGTGCTATAGTAGTATGTTATTGTTCACACAGCCACAAACAGTACAGTACACATGTGTATCATAGGCAGGCATATAGAGCACCACTGAGAAATAAAAGCATGCAAAAGCTGCTTGAAGGAACCCACATCTCAGGATAGGGCCTGGTTCCTTGCTGAAAATGTGGAATTGTAAGCTTGTCAACCTAATCAATATTTTTCTTCTGTGTCTGGCATTTACCACTGTATCACAATGTATAATGTACCACATGGAAAAGGTATTGTTTTATTACACTCAGTATTGGGATACAGCCAAAGGGCAATTGGCAGAAGAAAAAGGCAGATCAGAGTTACCTGTATACCTTGTAGTAAGAGCAGCTTTTAGAATACTGATGTTGAGTTGTTTGGAGCAGGTGTTTAAGGATATGAGCTGCTAACAAGCTTCGATTGTAATCCTGGATTTGATTCCATTAGTCTCCATTTGATTAATGCCGGATGCAGACCAAGTCACTCAACCAGACATTGCCTCTGAGTTTCCTCTGCACACAACCATTTATGCATAGTGGGTTTACTTGGTTAACAAAACATTCCAACATCAGAGTATTTTGGTATAAAAGCAAGATAAAAAAAAGGCTAACAGTGATGTTAAAGGAATGAAACATCTTTGTCATTTTCCCTATAACGAGAGGTTGAGAAGTTTGAATGGACAGTCGTTGGAATGAAGGTGGACATGAGAAAATTAATACCTTAGAGTTTAAAGTGCCCACCTGAAAGGGATCAGAGAAGAAGGGGAATACATTTCAGACTAGAAGAATGGAAAGGGTGAAGGGGCACATTAAGAAGTAGATCATTATGGATCAATGAAACTGGATCCCTCAGTGTTGAAGAAAAACTGGTGACAAGCTTTCAGAAGGTGTGTGTCAGAAATAATTGAGATTATGCAGATGTCCAGGCTGTTAACTCAACAAATAGCAAAAAACTGAGTATCCTGGCCTTTTCTAATCACACATCTATGATCCTAAGACCATGTACGTATATTTAAACTGACAAAGAAGCATGATAAATATATGTGCAGTCATAAGATGTAGACATTTTTATTTAGTGACATCCTTTGTATATTAAGAAGCATTTATCACTACGCTAAGCATGTTATCAACTCAACATCACAGACTAATCATGGTAACTCACTGCCATTAACAGTGAAAGAAAAACTTTACTCATTGCATAAACAATAAAAATATTCTCATATCTCACAAAAACAAGTTGTTGCATTTAAATAAAAGCCATGTAAACACACAAAAAATATAACAAAAAGTTAAAACAAGTAATTAAAAATAAATCAAAATCATCAATCAAGTGGAAATTGATATTACCAGTGAATTATACCTAAAAATAACATTCAACTATTTAATATCAAAGTACAAACTAATGAAAAGGCTAACACGTGCTACCATATCATCACTACTGTGCCTAAAACTACTTTAACACTACCTCAGTTTTTTTTTTATAAAAGATTAAAATTTATCTCAGAAAAGTTGTAGAAAATCATCCATAAGCGAGTACCTATAGAAAGTACATAAAGCGTATGGAGAATATACTTAGGTAAGTAATTTAATTACTTTAACCCATAAAAATGAATGGAAAGCCATGATCCAAAATAAGTAAACAAAGACAAATTAATGGAATATATGGAGGGTTGGGTTTTGTCATACCAGAAATATCTGCACTGTAGGATTTGGGAACTTAAATCATGAACTCATTCCCTTAATCTGTCAAACCTGCACAATTTATCACACTCCAAACATCCAATATAATGAATATGTATCTAGATTTAGTCTCCACACCCCAGCAAAAATGTACTTTTAGCAACTCTGATATCACACAAAAGTAGGGAAAAGGAAAAACCCATACCCCATTGCTTGATGAACTCTTTCAAAACTGCACACTGTACAGACCCACATCACTCAGTGAAAGGGAATCTATCAAAATTACCAGATGATTCTCCTTTCATGAAGCACACTCTAAGATGAACACATACATACATTTGTAAAATAAACACACACACACACACACACACACACACACACACACACACACACACACACACACACTTATATAGGTTCCCTTTTTGACTGATGTACCCATTTGCTGACTCTTTGAAGTGCTGTTTGAAATTCATGTATATCAAAGCACAGGGAGGGTGTTGGTACAAGCATACAGCTGTGGGATTGAACATGTGTGCAGGAATGACAGCTATACTTTCTACTCAATGTTGTGTGATCCTGAGGTTAGTATATAGAAATGCAGTGGTGTTGTGGGTACCACCCACTGCAAAATTATATTTTACTGTGTTTTTCCAGAATCTGTAATTTAGTCATTAACAGAATTGCCTTCAATTTAAGTTCTAGTGATAACCTGTCTAATAACCATATAAATAGAGATGTGAGGGAGAGGAGATAGTTTTTTCCACAGTATACAGATTACTAATCTGCAGCTCCCCACATATGTACAGTTTCAAAATTCCTTTTCTAATACAGTAGAATTAGATGAAATTTCCTGGATACTAACATCAGTTGAAGCAGAACTTTGGGCGGCATGATGCCAAGGAATCTTCTTGGCCTAGGTTTATATAGCTCCAGGGCCATTAGCCTAGCACACACCTATGAACCTATGAACCTATTAGCTATTGCAAAGCTATACAAATTGGTAATTTATATAAACAGAGTGTCTAGAAAAGAAATAGTATTCTTGGTGGAAGTATTTGTTTACATCAGAATGTTAAGTTTTATTTTTCTCGAGTATATATATATTAAACAAATAAATGCATAAATAAATGAATAAATGTGTTTAGTAGCTATCGTATGTAATAATAACATGAAGGTTGGAACTTCCAGCTGCAAACCGTTAGTTAATTGACAAGCATGCTCCTTAAATACTAACCTTAAGCCCCCATCAATCACCTCAATTTCTCCAGCTATAAAATATTTAGAAATTTGCCATGTCTCCAACAAAGCATAAGTAAGATATCTTAATAACTATTTTGTCTAAATATAGGCTAAATTGAAAAAGGTAGCCACACTAGTATTTATAGCCTGAGGTGCTTGAAGAACTACTATTCATTTCCGCAGCACAGAGCCAAGCAACATGTTAATTGCCATGTAAAATTTCACCATCAAACTTACAGTAATATGTTTTCAAATTTAGCATATGTGGGATTTCAGCTGACGTCATTTTGTTAGTGGACCAGTACAACAGGTTGCTGACATTAAGTGTACACAGCAGGTAATGTGGGCAGTACCTGGCACCTGAGGCTAAGACAGACAGCAGCAGCATTTCCTCCAGCAGACGTATATAAAATGTTAGAGATGAGCACCTGAGAAAGAACAGCACACACCTGCAGTAAACCAAGGTAAGACAGCATGATTATTTGGTTATAGCACTTTACTATGGAATATCTATTTTTCTGGATTTTGAGTAGCAGTTTAATAGCATACTTAAGATGTGACTGTGTATAGCAATGCTGGGATACATACCTTTCATTGACAAATCTTTTTGACAAAAAGCGAAAAAGCAGGTACTGCTGATCGACAATCAGCTGATTGAACATTTATGGCTTTTTTCTGTGGGAGATTAAGGGACAACCGGGATCATGGAATTTGTTTTTGTTTTTTTAACTAGCTACATATGGATATATGTTTTTTATGCACCACTGAATGGACAGTGGATGCTTTCGTTATGCATCTCTCAAATAAATAAACATCATTTATTGCCTCATTTATGTCCTTACGTTACCTGTTATAGCAGTTTTAATTTGTTGTTACATCACCACCCAGTAATAATGATGCCATACTCTAATTCTACCAAGAGGCTATGATGCTTCAAATACAACACAAAGATGAGAAACACTAATATATATTTTTTCAAGATTGAATACTTTGCACAAATGTTTGCACCCACTCTATAAATGATGAACACATTTTTAAATTTTAGTCAATTTCAGAAAGATTTTTCTACCTCAACCACTGATAACATAGTATAATGCAATGTAAGCAAATAGAGCTTTTCTCCCTGGGCCTCTGCTGAAAATGGGTATTACCCAAATGGACTTTAACGGTAAACATAGACAAATAAATAAATAAACATACCAGCCACTGTATTCTGCAAATGCTCTGTTTCTAAGGTATTTTCAGGTGTTTGTACGTTACTTATGTTTATAGGGTAACATGTTAAACATAAGCACTTGTTTTTATGGGTGACCTGGAGCAATACAAAACGACAGAATTATATAGTATGCAAGCAGAGATGGTAAGAATTGTCTCACATTGTTTACCTGGAATTACTGCTGAATTGTTATGCCCAGGAATAGCAGTATCACATATACACTGCCCATAGTTACTGGTACTATAGGTGAAACAGAAGAGATTTTTCAAAAGCTATATGGCTGCCTTACTTCCCACCACAGATACTTAGCAAGAATGCAGGCAACGTAGCTATCACATCAGATAGAAGATCTTACAAGATCTTAAGTAAATAATCTCAGTTTGAAATTGTTACTCACAAAAAAATAGATTTTTATCAGCATATTTCATTATTATTTTTAGGTCTGTAATACGCCTAACAGCTGGTAGTAATATCACACAAGATAAACATGTAATAGTCTAAATAAATTCATTTTAACAATTACAATGTAAAGCGGATGCATTGCTGATTTAAAAAAATAGCATTAAGTAAGTATCCATCTTTATTGATTTCTAAGGTATTTCTTCAATTTTTGTACTTACGAGATTCTTTGCCAGACAACATTAATCGTTATATTAGAGGCTGAAACATAATATGCAAGACTTGCTAAATGTAGTCAGGTCCTTTGCATAACTCGCCATCCATGTAACTCCACTGTCACAGCATGCTTAGCCATTCTACCAACAGCTGACTGGCATTCTTTTACTTCTTTTAGAACTCACTGGCTGTGAAGTTTCAGTCCTGGTGATGGAGAAACATCCTCCATGTGAAGAACCATCCTTGCATTACATCCTAAAACATAAAAGCTTTAGTTGTCACATCAAATCTAGAACTCTGAAATATAATCTTTCAGTATGTGGTGAAATTCTGAAAATATATTTAGATCGCTTTTAATTAATATTTAAAGTTTATGCATCCTTGTTTAAAAAGCTATAACTAGGACTGATATACTTATTTTATATATTTATTATTTAACACTGAAGACATTGCCATATGTACTCATCAATACAATCAAGTTTCACAATCGTTTATTTAAAAAAATGACCTAATTTATCTAACACAGAAAATCAGTATTTTAGAGGTATTGTATCATACTTTGAGTTTAAGACTGGTGCATTTTCTATTAATATTTATCTGCTTTTGAGACTGATGATTGTATTGTAACAAGAATTCCTTCTAGGTAAAATCCTAAACAAAACATTTTTCGTTTTCACAGATTATCTTAGCAAAAATAAATTCTGACCAGCCATGATGCTGTATGGCCGATTCTCCTGTCTTATTATCTCAATCACTTTCTGGCTGTACCAAACTCCACTTGCCGAAGCCAGGAGACTGCATTTGGGGAAATGTACACTTAGAGTGAACTTAATTGAACTCAGAGAGTACTTTGCAGAAATCAGACACGCAGTGGTAAGTAATCAGTAAATATGCAGCTCCATAATACTTGTACTATATATCTATATTCTGTTTTATTTGGTGTATGAAATAAGCAAAGAGTGGCTGAAAAATGTCTGCTGCACTAAGAACATCAGAATAATTATAAAGTAGACAGTCAGTTTAACAAAATGATGTTTCTGGAACCATAAGTCATGAGCCACTGGGTACAAAAGCATATCTTCCATGAAACTATGAAGGCTCTGGAAAATGTGTATCTTAGGTGGTCTCTGATAAATGAACATGGATATGATATAAACAAATATTTATTGTGTGTCTTAGATATGAGGTATAAATAATGAAAAGGGGCTAGTAAAGAGGGTACTTCAAAGTTGAATGTCTTCAGAGCTAGGAGCAATACCTGGTATGAATGGTGACTATATGTCAGATAACAACAGACTCTTCATATTTATACCACCTCCAAAGGGAAGAGAGACAAAGGAGGGTGGGCATATCTTTCTACACATGTACAAGTGGGCAACAGGAATAGCACCAAAATATGTATTTTGTTCTTAAGTGTTTAAATTGCATGCTAAACACTTCTGTTTAATAACGACTTTCTTAAAACATTCTGACTTGGGATGCATGACAAAGCTTACAAAGGCCTAGTATACACCTATGAACTATAATCATGGTAAAACACGTATACATAGTTTAGCTTTTATTAATTTACAATTGTTAACATAGGCATCCACATAACCATTCTTGAAGTATGTATGCACTTGTTCCCTAGTAAAAGGATGACTGCATCAGATAGAAACTATTTTGCAACATTCTACAAGAAATAGTGTCAGACAATTGGGACAGCATGCTTTAATATACTTAATAACATTACTACATTAGGAACACTATGAGTGTGTCAAAATTAACATGAGTATCTTAATATTTCAGCAGCAGAGCTTAAGCAGAAAGTGTTAGATTTTAGTTAAACAGAACCTGAAAAAATTCCCTTGAAACATCAGGGAAAATACTTTTTTCATTGTAGCAGGTATCTTATTTAAGAAAGCATAGGAACATGAAGACTGAATGAAATACACTATGACAACGTGCTGAAGGAGTTTCGCAAAGTACTTTTTTTCATGCCCTATTTTGTTTGCTAAATAATCTGCTAAAAATATGAGGCTATAATTTGAAATGTACTCCCTTGAAGAAACTCAAAGGATCCAGCCTGCAGCCTCTCACATGCAACATTATGCATGCATTAGAAATCTGCCAGATGATTAGAAGTGGAGGGATTTAATTATGTTTACAGAGAAAATAAAGTGCTTGTTAATGTCACAGTCTTATTTAACAGAAACAAATTTACTGAAATGTAGGTTCCAGTGTTGCCAAAATATAAATTTACAAACATTCACAAAGCACTTATTCAATAGACATAAAGTGCCGCATATTTCACATTAAGATAGCATTGATATTGCAAGATGCAACAAGAAAAGTCAGTGATAGTACTTTTATGATTTTTATGATTAAAGATATTACTTCTACTTTCTACGTTTTGTCTATGGGACCTAACTTTACACTAATATTCAACTTATTGTAGAAATGAACAGTAACCAAATTTCTTGCAAAGACTGTAAGAAGGTCAACAATTTAAAAAAAAATCTTTCCCATCTTACAAACGGTTCAGAAGTCCACATTATTTAATTAAAACGAGACAAAGGAAACTGGAAACTTTCATCAACTTTTGCCCTGCACTTTTATTGTACATAGTATCTGCCATTACTTGCCGGTGTCAGCTGATTCACCTTATTTTTCCAGAAATTTCAAAAGGATACTGGTGCTAGCACTACGTCAGGTGTTTAGATTCACATTCTAGTACCGACACTTTAGTTCAGCATAAAGGAAGTACTGCATTTCTGAGGTGTGGTCCTTAATTAAAGCCTCATTTTTATGACATAAAGGTAGCTGAGGTGGAAAAATGTCCCATATCATCTTGGGACAAATTATCTTTATTATAAATATCAGCATATCACTTTGGAGCTACCTTAAAAATATGTACATAATCTCATGGAATGCCTCAAGTTGTGCAAAGTAAATGGTTCTCTTTAGTGTAGTTATAATATCTTATTATGTTGACAAAGGTTACAAGACAAATGCAGGAAAGTAAGTAGCTATGTTATGAGACTGTATACCTACAGACATCACACTCACATATCCACACACAAATCCATATGCATACATACTTGTGGCTATCCTATGAGTCATTGCTGAGCTTCTGAAAGACTATTACTGTTGCATATTTTTTGTTGTTGTGAGTTTCACCACAATGTGTTGCACTGATTGAGCTAGCAGTGCACTTTTTGGTGGTTTTCCCTATTTCTCCACTGTGGTGCAACCATGGAGTTGATATATACAATTTCAGTGGCAGAGGGCTCTGCCCCTTCCCACACGGAGGTGCAGGGACAGAATTGCTCCTCTGCAAAAACAAAAACTTTTTTTTTCCCTGTTTTTCAGCTCACCATTTTTGATATATCATTTTTGATAAACTGTGAGCTGTCAGGCAGCAGTTTTGGGAGAAATGTTTAATTTTACTTAATATTGACTGAAATATGCTTCTCTGGTGGGATAGAGGGACAAATCCCTGACTAATCCCAGCTGACTTGGGTTCATTTAGCAGTTCAGGTGACAGATGGAGCATCATGGAGGGAGGGATGTGCCCATCCCTGGTGACAAGGTGCTCATTGCTGATGCTCCCTTAGGAGACGCGTGGTTCAAAGAGGGAGCTGCCCTCAAATGTAAAAGCAGGGAGCATGGGAGGTGGGACAGGAAAGTGTGTGGGGCAAATAAGCAAATATGACCAAACCCCCAGGAAATTAGGATCCACAACCAGCCTCAGAAATATCACAGTATGTCCAGGGGGTAGGAAACAAGCTGTAGACCCAAGGGGACCAAAAATGTTTTTTTAAAAAAAGCTCCAAATTCCAGTGCCTGACCTCAAGTTATTATTTGGGGTTTGCATATTCTCCCCATGACAGAATGTGTTTTCTGCTGGGACTCCAATATCCCACATTCCAAACACAAGCTGGTTGAATTAGCTTCATTAAATTACTCATATGTAGCCTGGATCTGTGAAGTGCAGGGATGGAGTCCTATAGCAACCGTGAATAAGAGTGAAATAAAACATGCAGCTAACCAGTGGTGGTACTATTCAAACTCTGAGCACATATTTTTATTTTTGATAAAACGTCTATATTTTTTTCTAAATGTAAATATTTAAATAATAGTGTCTATTCATTTTTAGTATCCTTTAATAATGATTAAAGATAGTCAGAATTACATACAAGCCTACTATTAATATTGCTTTTCCACAGCAGGCTGAAGATACTATGAAAGACCTGAGTATATTGAAGAAATCGACTTTACAGAATGTTAAGGTAACTGTCTTCATCAATGTAATTATATTTTACCATACATTTTTATTTGCACACTGTTTCAGATGTCATATGATTGATTATCTGCACTTGATTTTATGCATAATATTGTGAAATATATTTCAGAAGCTTTATTCCTGCGGTAGAATACGCACCTTGCACAGAGCATTCCTGCTTTCTTTCAACACACTTTTTGAGTTTTTACCTGCATATATAAACTAGGGCAGAGAGCAGAACTGTGTCTCTTGTGAGTCACACAGAAATTAAAACAGCTTGTCAGCAAAATCCCTGAATACAATGATGTGAGCTATGAAACATCAGAGTGCTATACTATAGTTTCTATGTAAATGCCAGAAGAAACCCCCTCTCCAGTACAGGGATGGATGGTACTGAATACAACTCAATCTGCTCAGCAGATAATCTCATTATCACCTACTGACAGGAAGCTAGCTGCAAGTACTCCTGTCCTGGTAGCTGCAGAAAAGTAGTGAGAATGTGTGGAGTACCCATAGTTAGGAAAACACTGGCTACTGGAGACTATAACCACTTCTGCATGATGAACTTAGGGGCCAGCTGAGAATGTACCTCATGTATTGACAAAGGAGTGACTTGCAAGGCCACTAAAATAGAAAATACAAGGCCCATTGCATGCTGACTCTTGGAAAACTTTTCATTCATTCTAATGGCTGGTCTGTGTGTATAGTGCTTTCTGATGCCACAAGGCAGTTGCACTGAGGTTTAAAGCTATACGCTATTTATGATATGCTTCCTAAAATCCATGGTTTCATTCCCCTAGCCTCTGTTTGCTTACCGTATGTCTCTTTGCAAGTCGCTAAAGCAGATTGTGCTCTGTGGCAATTGGGTTGGGCTTCTCAGTGTTCTCCTTGGCCACATGACTAAGTTAGTAATGATAGGTTAATATGAACCTAAATAATCTGCCTAGTTATTACATTTGTTTAGTAAACCTTCAAAAACAATATCAGCTCTCTCACTAATTCCTCATCTTTTTTTTAATTTAGCCTGAAGAAAGCTGTTGTTTCTTTCGACATCTGCTACGTTTCTACATGGAAAATGTCTTCGGACACTATAGAGGAGCCAATGCCCACATAAGAAGAAAAACCAGCAGCCTAGCTAACTCTTTTCTCAGTATAAAGAAAGATCTGAGACTCTGTGTAAGTAAGAGTGGACAATGTATCACATAATGTACAGTAATATTATAGGAGCAGAATAAAACCATAGGAAAACTAAAAGAAAGGACAGTACATATAGATTTGGCTGAATACTTTAAGCACTTCTATGTCTTTTGCTATTAAAATAGGAGCTCTGTATAGTGATTAAATACACATATGGGTCAGTACTTCTTTCACAAGTTATTAAAACCTTCTTATATACTGAGTTAAGTTGAGTTAATTAAGCTGGCAGTACTTAAAGCCCAGGTGTCTTGCCTACTGTCATATGGTCTGCAAGCAAAAACTGTTAAAATCAGTCTTGAAACTGCTGGATTTTGTAATCTTATTCAACTTTTACTATTATGACTTGCATATTATTCCCTTTATATTTACATCTCTGATGCTAGGTATGAATTAGCTCTCAGACTAAAAATGATAAAATGCAATGTTACTAGCCCAAAAAAACAGATTATGACTTTGCTGACAAATACTAGGTAATAAATATTTGTTAAAATGCCTCCTTGTGCTGGTGGTGGTGCCAATGTTGCGCAAATCATTCTGTAATGTTTAGTATATTGTACTTTGTTACACAACACTCTGAGCTTTTATAATATGTATTTAAATACAAGATAGTAACAACTATATGGTGACATGGAATAAGGTTCTCACTTTTTCTGGACATATGTGTCTGCTTTCCTGAGACATTTATTCAGCTGTGACATCAAAGTTGACATATCTGTTCACAATATGATGAAAGCTTAAGAGTCACAATAGCTTTCTCACCCCAGGTGGAGGAAAATATTGCAGTACTATGTATTTTTTCTGTATTCAAATTCTTAAATTTAATAAGCCATATGATGTGAAAGTCAGAAAGAAAATTTCCTAAACAAATTATTATAAGATTTCATGCAAGTGCAACACCACTGAAATGTCAATGTGTGAAACAATTAAATGATGTTTTGTTTATTTCTGCTAGTCTATGACTTATTTTGTAGGGAGGAAATAAACTTTGCGATAAGCAGAAGCTGTTTTTTAAATACATAACATATATGAAATAACAAATGAAACAAATTTACAATTTAAAAAGTTATCATTTCTATTTCACGTGGTAAATGAGGAACTGCTCTCAACCTAAATATCTGAGATGGAGGTTAAGGAGAAAGGGACACAAAGAGGAGTGAAAACCTCAAAGGGTACTTTTGTGTGCTTAAGAGGGAGTTGTTCCCTCCAAAGCTATAGTTTTCCTTCTTGGATAAGTATTAATAGGGATGTACTGGATGGGATACAGAGAGTAACAGAGAGAGTCGCAATAAGCATACTCATATCTGTGCTTATGTGTGTAGTACTGATAGAATTTCTTGCATGATGTCTCCTAAAGATTATGGTGAAAAATGTGGAAACCCCCATATCACGCAAGTGCCACATTTACCAAAATAGACTTGAACTCTGAATTTACATATGCCCTCAGTAAATCCAACCTTCACCTCCACTCATCAATATCTCATTGTGCATGTGTAACAAAAGCCTCCAGTTGTTTTAAATACTGTGTTACATGCGAATGTATTAGTACTTTACATGACTTAATAAGTTGTACTGTTTCTCTTAGCATGCAGAAATGAAGTGCCATTGTGGGGAAGAATCTATCCAGAGCTTTGAAGATATCCTGAGTGCATTTAAAATGGTAAGTGCAGACCAATTTGAACCCAGAAAACATTGCAAAGCATCCATGTCTTACCAGTAATAGTGTTAATCTCAAAACAGTAAGGACAATGAACACAATTCCCCTACCTCACTGTCACCAGAAACACACACACACACACACACACACACACACACACACACACACACACACACACACACACACACACACACACACACACAACAGTAAGGGCAATGAACACAATTCCCGTACCTCACTCCCTCCACCAATACACACATACAAAACAGTAAGGACAATGAACACAATTCCCCTATCTCACTGCCTCCACTAAAACACACACACATACACATACACATACACACACACACACACACACACACACACACACACACACACACACTGACACACACAGAAGCAAATATTCAAATACAATACACAAACACACAAATACATACACAAAACATATTTGGTAGGATTCTAGCAGATTTGAAACAGCAGCTATAAAACTTGCTTCTTATTTTTGATCAATAAGTTAATAGTTGTTAGGTGCCCCCTAAGGACAACTGTTAGGAAGTTAGTGTATCTGTGAGTGTCACAGGGTAAACCGTGAACAAGCTAATAAAAGGTAGTTATAAAATATCATATAAAATGACAGGTAGCACTATTTGTTGTGATTTATTTTTCCATCAATATCATGCACATCCAGCTAAAGTACTTAGTTTGGAGACTGCATACCTGTGCAGGTGAGGTACAACAATGTTTGTGAGGTCACAGAGAAGAAACATAGGAAAACTCAGTGAGAAAGCAAAAAAGTCAAACTCATTGTACTTGTGATGTTTCTTATAAGAAGCTTATTAATTCTTACTAAGTACAAACAATATATTCACATAGTGCAAATCAGCATTACTTCATTTGTGAAATACTGTCTATTTCTTTCCATACAGTTGGATGTCCATAAGGCAGCAGTAAAAGCCATAGGAGACCTCGACACTCTTTTGTTCTGGATGGAAGTCACCATGCACAGTCAAAACTAAGCCGAAAGATTAGATTATTTAATGCTCACTATGTAAAATGTATGTTATTTATACTTAAAGGTTATTTTTTTCTTTGAGAATACATATTTATAGGTTGCTTATAATATATCTTTTAAAATATTTGTTTAATTGTAAATATAATTTAGATCAGTAGCTAGTTAACTTATTATGAAAATGTGCCATGAAAAATATATTTAAAAATTATTTGAAGACTGCTTTCAGTGTGTATGATCTACTTAATGTAGTAATAGTAACATAATTTCCTGCTATTATTACAATAATGTAAAGTTAGCATTCGAATTTGCATCACACTTTTGTCTCCTGTGCCTTCACATTTATTGCAAACAAGCCCCATTCAAAGCAGTCTTCAGTATTAAGTCATTTGATCAAAACAGTCTATACTGCCTGCACTTTATTACTAATGATATATCTTAAAATATTCAATTTTACAATACCCCATTGCCTTTTTTTCAGTTATACAAGTGTAAGTCTGCCTTTAAGACTAAAACTGTACTTGCTTAAGCAAATTGTGAGACCACATGTAAGGCCTGTTGGCTGCAATACCTAAACACTAGGACAATGGTGCTATTTAATGAATATCTCTTAAGTTAGGTTTTAAGCATTATTTATTTATTTATTTATTTATTATGCCTATATTAGTTTCAATGGTAATCTGGTTTCTGAGTACAGAAAATTCCAAAATGTATATTGTATAGATACCACATTGCAATCTGTAATGTAAAGTATCATTAGTTTACTATATAAAATAAATATGTTTATTTAATGTTGCAAGCTATAGCATTAACATTAATGGGCATGTTTACTGAAAGTCATTTCTTTGAACTGCCTTTGGTCAAACCAATGTATTCTTCTGCAGAGCTAAATATATGTTTGTACAAAGCTATTTTTAAATTTATATATATATATATATATATATATATATATATATATATATATATATATATATATACATACACATACAAGTTACTGCAAAAAACACTGGAAAGTATATCGAAGAAGTTATTAAAGGGAAGGGTGGCATCTTGAACAGTGTGGAGGAATACGATAACTGGTGATGTCTGTACAACTGTTGACATATATATATTAAAGAGGTGTTAGGCCAGATGTATGATGCATTTGGAGACTGTGCTGTAGTTCTCAAATTATCTAGTCTAATTCTAATTGTGTGTTCTATTCAAATGCATGGATGAAATACATAAACTGTTATATATTTATAGTAGTTAGGTAATGTGTTTATCAAAATATATGTTCTGTCTGGTTCCACATGATTAACAAGTAGGTACATCCTGTATTTTTGATTAAGTACTATGCAAATAATTTCTTAAAAAGAATGTATATAAGTATAAATATTTATGTATAAGTAAATATATTTGCTGTATTGTGCTCTTCACTTGCAAAACATAATTTGTTAACATGCTGATATTTTAATAAAAACTTTTTATTGAAACTTTTGTTGCGTGTATATGTTTTTATACTCCTATTTATTTTATGACATCATGAATATATCAACAATGTATTTTAATAAAAAATGATAATGATGTAATAGGTAGCCCAGACATGATTTTCTAATATTTCAGCTAACATACACGGCAGCTCATACAGGTGACTGAAATGGCTGTCATGTCTCTCCTGAGATTTCTCAAAAATTTATCATGGCAGCTGAAGTGTTACTGCTGCGGTGTATCACAATATTGCTAGTAGCTGTTAAAGTGTCAAGAGGTGATTGAGATATTAGAATCACTGTCAAGAGGTCAAGTGATAGGAAATTGAAGAATTTATAACAGTTATTGCTCTGGCTCACCTCACTGTGAATTCTTTCTCAAGAAAATAATAAAGTTATTTTCAAAGAAATTTCATTGAATGTATTAATGCAAGACTAATATAGTTAAAATCATTTGCACTAACCTGCATTTGTTACAGCCTATAGCTCAAAGTTACATTATGTTTCTTCACTTTATCTACATTTTGCATTCATTTTCTTTTTTTTTTAGTTTTTGGAGGAAGGGATAGCAGAGAGTTCACAAAAAGCTTAAATAGCACAAATAACCTGGAAATAAGAAAATATATATTTTTAGCTGTTTTATTTCTGTTATCACTAACTTTAAACTGCCAAATTAATCAAAATAAAAAGCTAGCTTTCTAAAAAGGAAAAAGACTGTTGTACATAGGAGTTTCTGTGCCTTCAGAGTTACATTATGTTTTCTCACATGGATCCTAATAAAGGTACATCTGTATCAGTCTTGAACAAAGACTTTGAAACCACACATTCTGTCAGATGACAAGTAAGTTTTAGCACTTCAGTTTGCTGTGAAATGCCAAATATTGAGTACACTGTATTACTATTATACTTGGGATATGATTAAATTCCCTTACAATGCAGATCTGACAGGAGCAGTGATCAGCAATACCATTCTTGATTTTTGCTATAAAATTCATGAAGTAAAATTATCATTTATGTCCAGATTTGGTTGATATTTGAAGATGTAAAGGTCTAGATTAAACATGCTATGCACATATAGAGTAAAAATAAAACATTTTTGAGAATAGATAATACATTTTTATTAATTTAAAAGGATCTAATGAACAGATTGCAAATAGGTCCAACATATAGTGAGACAACTCTGAAATAAATTTCTATATAAGACTGCAAAATACAGTATATGTGCCCTATTACATCTATATATGGCCTGAAATTGTAAGATGTCTCATTTTGTCCAAAATATGCAAAACAAAATAAATTAATATGGAAGTAAGGATTAGCCAAAATGGATGGGTGGCATATACAACCTATATTGTAGAGGACATGGATATTTATATAAAGTCTGATATTGGAAATCAAAAAAACAAATGAACACTTAAAAGAATATCTGCAGTTACAAACTTATTTTAGAAGTAAACTAGACAAAACATTTCCTAAATTTTCCTATATGAGAGACTTTCATTAATGCATTGCAGTTTATTTATAACTAGTCTAAACAGTTAGCAAATCACGTATTCATAACCATATAAAGAGTTAACATACCTCAATCAGGCATGCAGATATTGCAGTCCTGATTTTGTGTTCAAATATACATGATCAAATAAACTGCAAGGCAGAACAGAAAAAAAACTTCATTACCTCTGTTCCTTAGAACAATTGTATATATTTAAATGACTACATTGAACAATTCTTAGTTGTGACAATTATCAGAACACTCATGAAAATTGTTCATAGGTGATTACTACGCTAATCCTTTACAAGCCTAGCCAATAGTACCCAGGATATTACAATAATATATTTTAATTCCCCAGTAATATCAGGGTAGTAGGTCTTTGGGTGTTGGAGCCCTGAGTGATTTTACAGACTGCTTCTGTCCATAAGGGAGTGAATTTATGATTCCCCATCCATTTCATCAAATTCTTTTTTGAAAAAAAATTAGGGATGGGCTTTGTTTTATAATGATGGGAAGTTTATTCCATAGACAAGGTAGCCTTTGGGATATGAATCTGCCTCTCAAGCAAGTAAAAATAAGGTCCGGGTCCATGGAACATGTAACCCTCATATAATATTTCTTGAGAATATGTAACATTTTCATCTGGGTTAGATCAGAGAATGCCTTGTAGATCAGGCATAAGTTCACCTCCCAGTAAGCAATATGAGATGGAGTAAAGGGATAGAGCCTTTAGTCAGTCTGCATAAGACATGTGTCTTACACGAGAAACCATTGGGGCCACTCCAGTTGGAATAAGTGCCTGGTTAGATACATGCAGAAGAGAACATGTACTCAATTATGGGCCTGTTGAGGGGTGAGTACAATGGCATAATGACTTCCTTTGATCTTGATGCCATGCCTTTGTTTATAAGTTGAGACACACAGAAAGATTTCCTCATTACCATAGCCACCTGGTGGTCAAAGTTTAGGTTACTATCTGTGTTCCTAGGTCCCTCACCACTGGGTCTACTTTTAGGGTTGTGCTATCAGTATTATGATTTGCAAGGATATCTGATTTACCAGAGGGTATGATTACACATTTTTTAGCATTCAGTCTCAGGGTTTTGGCACCAATCATTTGTCATTTCTAGGCCTATTTGTGGGATGTCAACATCGTTTGGGGATTCAGTGATTGCTCCCAGCTTTTGCTCCCAGCTTACACTCATCATCAAACTTGGTAATCCAGAGGCCCCAACACTGGTCTTCACTTCAGAGAAATATATACCAAACAGGATGGGTCCAAACGCTGAGTCCTGTGGGACACCACATGGAACAGGTTTCTTATCAAAAGTGGATTCATTGATCCGGACAACATGCATCCTGAAAGTGGCTATCCATTTGACAATGTAGGGGTTTATGTCTAACTTAGTAAATTTATCTATGATCCCTGAGTGGAGGTGGATTGTGTCAAAAGCTTTTGCCAGGTCTAGATTCAACCCTTGCTCAAATCCCGACTGACCCCAGCATCCAACTTATATATTATACTTCTCTTCCAGTAAAGTTCTCTCAATTCCCTACTGTTATACATCCATCTGTTCTACTTGTCTCTCTCAATATTACTTCTCCTCATCTGTAGCTCACCTGGCATCTACTTGGACATTACTATTCCTACATCTGTCTCTTTCTCTCTATACTTGATATATTACTCCAACCTGTCATCTCATCTACTATCTAAACCTTGTTTGTTACTTCTTACTGTGTAATTCTGGGTCTTATAACTATTTGCTCATGCACAAAATGCTCATCATATTTGTTTATGCTGTAAATATTGTAAAGACTCTAGTGTTTGTTTACTTTTTATTTCTGCATCCAAATTCCTGCATTACTCAGATTGTAGGGTTAGGGATCCTCGTGGTATTTTTTCTGTTAAATTGATTCCATACTGTTTCTATGCTACTTTTAAATAGTTCTGTAGCTTCTTATAATTTATTGTTTTATGTCAGTTACTAGTATATATTAGTGGAGCTTTTCTCCTCGGGCCTCTGCTGAAAATGGACATATATCCAGCCAGACTAGCCCGGTCAACAAATGTAAAATAAATAAAATAAAAAAGATAAGTGATGTGTATTGTTTTACCTTCATCCGTGGCCCTGGTGACTTTCTCAAAGAAGTTCACCAGATTCAGCAGGCACCACTTCCCTTTGAAAAAGCTAAATTGGGTCTGGTCCAGTGTTTGTAGAGTTCCTATATCGTTATTGATCAGGTCCATGATAATTCTCTCCATGGCCTTGCAGATAAGATTGGTCAAGCATATGGGTCTGTAGCTCCCTAGGTCAGTTTATGCCCCCGCCCCTTGTGCAAATGGATGACTGTTGCTGTCCTCCATTCCTCTGGAACCAAGCCCATCTGGAGTCTGTGGTTAAAGAGGGTCTTTTAGTGATCCTGATAGATGCTGTTTTAAACTATTTAAGAAGCATCCTGGCAGGTTGTCAGGACCCATGGAGGCTGTGTTTTTGGCCTTAACAAGCACAGTAAGGGCCTTTTCCCTCATAATGACTGGTTGTGGGTATTTCTTTGGGTGTGGTAGGAGGTGATGGGTGGGGGGGCTTTGAACTAAACTTGTCAGCCAGCAGGTGTACTGTAGTTTGAGGCCGGGTGTAAGTGCTGCCATTCATGAATAACTCAGCACATTGCTGAGCTTTTCTCCTGAGGTTATGAACATAATTTAAAAAAGCCTTAAGGTTGTCTTTCACCTAGAAAGCTATCTTTGCCTCATAGTTTGCTTTGGCAGATTTGAACAGCTCTCTAATGTGTTTGTTTAGACTGCTGAGTATCTTTTTGCACTCTACTATCTGTTCCTTCTTGGCTTTGGAGAGGATTTTTCCTTTTGTTGAATACCCTATTTATGCTAGGGTCCACCGGGTTAGTTTATTTTTCCAGTGATCATAGTTTTAACTCAGACAGGAACTGTCTCATCTATGCAGCTATGAATTTGGTCATGCAGTACTTTTGTGTACAGTTCAGAGTAGGCCTCAGTGTCATCCAGATTAATAAGCTGTCACTTAGTTTGAGGTAATTGGCCTTAGCAAAGTTCTTAACAGGTTTGGAGTTTGATAGGGGTTCTAGGTTAATATTAATACTAAAGGAGATCATTCTGTGATGAGATCTTATCAGAGAGGAGTTAATGCACAGGAGGGAGCAGCATCACCCATGATCATGAGTACCAGGTCTAGAATATTTGTTCCTCTAGATGAGGGGCTAACTCTTTGCTCCAGGGTGTTTCAGTTGACGAAGTCCAAAAATCTCTGAGCAAGTGAATTATGGGTTATATAAGGCTCTCGGTTTATGGAGGGGTAGTTGAAGTCACCTATAAGTATGGTAATTGTCAGAATAAAGTCTATATCAGATACATTAAAAAAAGTTGAGCTGATAGACTTAATGAAAATAGCAGATATGATTATCTCCTCTACAAGTGGTCAAGGGGAAATTCCTTGAGGGTCAGTTGCCCACAGGAAAAAAACTCAAAAATAAATATTTGTTGGCCAGAATAGTTCACCTAGGACATAAAAGACCATTTACAATGAAGACCTTGGGAGAAAAGCTGCAAACATATATGGTAGTGATGCTTAGATTTACAATAAAATGGAAAAAAATACAATGTAATTGTTATTTAATAATGATAATTAGACAAACTATACAAATAAAGGATAACAGACAAAGAAAATTATAAAAGTAATGTTGGTACACTGTAGATAAACAAAATCAATACATTTTATTTATTATTTATTTATTTAACATGCCTTAATACTAATTTAGAGTAATTCATGACAATTAAAAAGAGGCTAGGTACTAGGGGCAAATATGAAAAGTGGGAGATGAAGAGGGGAATGAAGAATAGAAATAGGGATGATATTAGAAATAAGGCTGATATTAGATTTACTATTTGCAATTAATGAAAAGAGAAGTTTTCAGTGTGGAAGATGAAGCTTGACTTGACAGAGGGGAAAGAAGAGGGAGTTAAAAGTGATCATAATGTAGTAGAGTGGATAGTAGAAAATTTATTTAAATGAAAATATAATTTAATGAGGGATGGAATTAGTAAACTCACTTTTTGTTAAGGCATAGTAATGGAAAGGTATTATTGAATAGGGTCTATATTAAATTATCGCGAACACTTAAAAAAGCGAACGGTGATTGATCGAGCCTATGTAAGCGAAAGCTTACAATGTCGAAGTGTCAGAACAGCGATTTTTTTCCAAGGGAAAAAAAAATGCTGTTCCAACAACAAAAAAAAATAAATAAAAATCAATTTAAAGCACTGCATTAAGTGGGGGGCTTCACCCCCACATACCCCCCCACTTAAATATACCAACTCCGAGACCGCACTACAGTGCTGAAAACAGGAAAGTACCAAAGTGGTCAAGTGAGTTCTTTCCCAGGGAAAGAATTTGCTTAACAGCCGCTTCGATATTTTGTGTTTTCAGCCTTTTAATTTCAACCAAGATTCATTCGAAAGAATGCGTCTTCGGTCTTCTAATATAGACCCATTGAATATGATGTTAACATGAAGAGGTGAAACAGGAACAGAGCCAGGAATTAAGCAGATAATATTTGAGTTTATCTTTGAAGCAATTAGTAGAAGAAATAAAAGACTGAATAGGTGGAAATGGAATTTCATGGCTTTGAGACATGAGTGGAATATCAGCAGCCCCCAAAGCAATTAATCAGTTTAGTAACAAGAAGTCAGTTTCTGTCTGTAGATTGAATAGGTCTTGCAGGAGATCATTGTAGAAAATGGTTAAAGGATCAACATTTACGGAGAAAGGAGAGAATGTTGTGAGCCAGTTTTAATTCTATATAACTTAAGTGGTTTGAGAATTCAAAACAATTTAGTTGCTTGATGTTAAGTAGTAGTGACTGAGGTTGGACATTTTGCAGAAAATGTCACAGTTTCGTTATAGCATTGATCTAATGTATGAATTGATGTTATATTAATGTATGTAATGATAAGAGTGGTATACAGTTAGCTTGAAAGGAGATAGGATGAAGCAGTATTTTTTCAAGAATGTGCAGTTAAGAAGTTAGAAGCTATGTAGAGTAGTTCTAATGTGTTTTCTTTATAAAGTATTGCATGATTTACTATCAAAATGTAGAGGTGACTTACCTCGACCATTCACATCCCCAACATCGAACAATGAAAAAGAATTACAGCAATTGCTTAAAATGTCAATTCCTTCACCATCCTGAAAAAAAATCTGCTATAAGGCAGAAAATATCCTACTATTTTGCAGCGGGACAAGCCCCCCTGAACCCCCCCCCATGTGGGGAGCTGCACCCCCACACTGCCTGCTACTTATATATTCTAGTTCTAAGATCGCACTACAGTGAGGAAAATGGTAATTTTCATGCTCCCTACTGTAGTGCGATGCCATTCAAAACAGCAACGCTCCAAACTGCAAACACAATCTCTGTATCGTTTCACAATCAA
This sequence comes from Protopterus annectens, assembly GCF_019279795.1. NCBI lineage: Eukaryota > Metazoa > Chordata > Ceratodontiformes > Protopteridae > Protopterus > Protopterus annectens. The sequence continues at coordinate 319,905,569 of NC_056739.1, forward strand.
CAGGAATTGTGTTCACAGTTTTGCCTCTCTGCTGCTCCATGTTCATCCTTCTGTCAAGGTAACCCACCTCGACATTTTGATTGTAAGCTATATTGTATATGTGCATCAAATTTTGGTTGATTATCTATGATAACCCCAAGAAACTTAGTTTTGAAAACTATTTTTGGTTGAATATTTTGCAATGAAGTTATTGTAAAATTAAATTTACTATGTGCACTGTACTTAGGGATGAACAGTATCAGTTTAGTTTTGGAAGGGTTTAAGAGAAATTGGGAGTGGGCAAGCCAGCTTTCTATAGAGGAAAATTATTTCTGGGTAATAGTTTGGTGTGAAGTCATGGAGGAAGCAGACCAAACAACAGTTGAATCATCAGCATATTGAACAGTGTGTCATTACTAGAGGTAGAGACAACTTTATTAATGAAAATATTAAATAGTAATGGCCCAAGAATAGACCCTTATAACACCAGTTGATACTGACATGTAAGAAGTAAAGATTGAGTTCCAGTGTATTGCTTGTGTGCAGTTAGAGAGGTAGCTTTTAATCCAGTTTAATCTGCGGAGTCAAACCAAGAAAGAAAAGAATGTGAAGTAATTTGGGGGTCAGAGACTGTGTAAAAAGCTTTTGAGAGATCTAATGAAGTGGTTAAATAGCTTATTTTCATTTTTATTCTGATATATCGTGTTAAGGAAGGAGGATGAGGCATTAGTGGTACTATAGTCCAGTCAAAACCGGGGCTGAGCTGGCAAATTAAGTTTATTGTCTAAAAGGAAAAGGAGGACTTGACTGCAGAAGCATTTTCCTAGGATTTTAGAGAAAAGTAAGAAGAGTTAGAGTTAATTTTCTCCCTTCTGAATTTTGGGCATTCTTTTTTTGGAATTTTCAATTGTCGGTATTCTGGACATTGACGATTCATAGTAATACAGATATTATCAGTAACGAAATTATAAAACAAAACAGTAAGAATAATTAGACTTTTATTAAATTTATTTTGAGTTTTATGACATCTTTAACAGACACGTGACTGATTATGTTTATTAAAAAAGACTGATAACTGATTAGTATCAAGTTATATAGCAAAATCAGATCAGCTATTTCCAAAAATGACTTACATCATCACATTTCTAGGATTAGTATGACTATAAAATACTAGCTATCACACTAGATCCTTATCTTGCAAAGGGAATAAAATAAATTATTTCAATATAAGTATAGTTTCAAACACGGTTGGTAAATGTCCCTGCTTTACCAGACCCTTCATAAAAAACATCGATATTCATTTGAAATGTCTTAAAGACAATGACTGTATACTTTTAGTTGAAAATGCACAAAAGCCACCTGACTTCATAAATCATAGTTTTGTATATTAAGTATTGGAAACGTTCAAATTTCATGACCAAATGACAGACATTTTTGTTTCATTAAGCAGATAGCTACAGTTATACTAATGATAAAGCATTAGCAAGATTTGACCAAAAACAATGGTGTTACCAAGATTGTCTGCTGTCATGTTCACTTTTATAATATATATAGAGCCTCTGTTATGACTTACAACCAAATATAAAGTTTTTTTATCAAATACTAGATTTCATAATATGATATATTTTATTTATTCAGCTGACTTAATCCTTACCATGGGGAATATCCAATAATTAACAAAAAAAGTATAGATTAAAATACAAGCATTAGTAATATACTTGGTTACAAAGTCAGACATGAAACATTGAGACTATTAATCCTGATCAATCGAATTTCCATATCAATAGAAATGTTAATATTTTTTAAAGAAATTATTATACAGATTTTGCTCAGGCACTTCATTGTAAAGGTAACAGTAAATATTTTATTTTCAAGGCAAAGTGGAGTCATGGAAATATATGTCCCTATCATTGATCTGGTCTGCCAACAGATAATAAATTAATTTGTTCTAATATGAAGACAGCAAGCTAAGAAAACGCTGGAGGACATTCCTGTAGAGAGGTAGGTGGGTTTGAATAGTGAAAACAGCAGTAATATAATCAGGAGCCTTCTGTTTTTATATCCCAGATCCGGAAATATATTTAATTAATCAAATGATATATATATAAATGGAGCAATTCTGAAGTAGCAACTTACTAAATTATGTATTCAATTTTATAAAAAATATCACAGTCATATATATATTGTTTGATATACAAAGAAAAACTTTCTAATGAACTGAATTTCTTTAAAATATTTTAAATTATATTGCAGTAAAAGTTGGCTACCTCATCTTATTAAGTCATTTGTACATAATCTGATAGCTCCATTTAGATAAATGACACAAGCTCTAGTTATGAGAGATGCAGTTTAGACAAACCGAAATATAAACTAAAACTATTAGGCTGCCCCACATTTCTTAATGCATGTACTTTTGATACTCTAATAAGTAAAATAAATCAGTTAATTATAGCAATGTGAAAATATTCACATCTACAGTCTTTTACAAAGCAACTTTGTAGAATGACACAGAGACTTAAATACATTTCTTACTCAAAATTAAAAAGACCAGAACTACAATAGATTAAAATTAGACATCTTAAATCTTCATCTAGTAGAGCTATACAGTACAATATATTTTATCAACATAGACTAAAAGAAAGACTCACATTTTATGATGAAAAGTGTTGGCATGAGCAAGGTCAACATCAAACATGTTTCCATTGGTTTGGACGTGGGGAATTTCAAAAGGTTTTAAATAATATGGAAAAAGCGATGACCTTTGTGTGAATGGGGGAAATGTAGCTTGTTACCTTCTATCTTTAAATTCTGGACAGATTATTATCTTTAGCTTGTACAATGATTAAAAATGCAGTCTTGCAGAAACATAATCTGCCATTTAAAAACCTTGTTTTGAAGACTTCATGGTCATGCTTCCTCCATGCCATCCAGTTAGTAGATTTGGTTTTTCCAACCAAAATAAATATAGGGAGGGACAAAGGCAGGAAGGAAAATACTTATGTAGTTGCAGTCATATTTAATAAACTGGTTTGTTCTATTCCACATGCTTTCTCTCAATATATAAAATAAATGTTGAAAGTGAACAGAAACTATTACCCTTCACAGTTTAAATCTTCATTACCACTGAGAACTTTAAGTGGACAGCAGAAAGTTACTGAATATATCTATCTCATTCATTAGAACATCCTAGCTGGTAGCATTATTGGACCAATAACCATTTAGTGATGGAATCCATGTTTTTTAAGTAGTGCTGGTCATCTGGTTGCTGTGTGACCTCTAGTTCATAGCAAAAGCTTTTCATGCTTAGTCTCTCTGAGGAGTAGAGAATGACAGTTGTGGTGCCCTTACGTAAAGGTGGTCACTCTACTGACCCTGGGAACTATAAGTCTATTAGTCTTACTACTATCGTTTGCAAGGCTTTGAAATAAGTTATATCTGAACAAATAAACAATGATATAGGTAACCTCATACACCAGGATTCACATCAGTTTGGCTTTGTAAAATGTAGATTGCACATGTTCAGCCTGGTTGACTACCTTGAAAGGGTTACTGACGCCATGTATAAGGGGCATACAGTCCACACTTTGACACTATCCCTCATGCTGGGATTATTGACAAACTGTCAGAACTTAACCTTAACCCATACACAGCTCAAAGGATTGGTATTTGGCTGTCTAGTAAAATCCATACTACGAAGGATGGAAGTATTTGATCTAAACACAAAATTGTCACTACTGTTATCCCACAAGTCTTTGTCTTGGGTCCGTTCCTCTTTGGTATATATTTCTGTGACATAAAAGCCGATATCAAGGGACTTTGGTTTGGTTAACTGGGGCAGTTATCAAATCCCATTCTGATAGTTAAATTCTCCAGCAAGGGTTGGACCAAACAAATGCTTGATATATTATTAATCATGGGCTTACCCATAACACGAAGAAATGCAGCATAGTTTATTTTGGTAAGTCCAGCATTCTAGCAATAATGTTCCACTTAAATTGGGCACAGTCATCAGGGACTTGTACACATACACTTGTAACAGACTGTCATTTGACTATTATGTCTCTGTGGTGGTTAGAAAATCCTTCTACCTGTCACAGCGTTTCCTTCATGGCAGTCCCTCTAGATCTAGAGAAGTTCTAATCCCAATTTATTTATCCCTTATTAGGCCCATCATTGAATACAATCCAGCCTTTGGCATATACAGCACAGCACCAACCACCTAAATCAGCTTGACAGACCTCAACATTTCCTCGCCAAAAAGATCTCAGGTCTCATTGTAATACACTGTACCCCCCACCCCACCCCACCACACACACACACACACACACACACACACACACACACACACACACACACACACACACACACACACATACACACACGCACACATACACACACACACACACACACACACACACACACACACACACGCACGCACACACACACACACGCACGCACGCACGCACGCACACACACACTTTTTCTCAATAGCAAAAGAGATCACTTCCATGTTGAACACTGAAGCTATAAATATAGTTTAACTGTGCAAAATCTCTTTGCATACAGTTTTATAACTTACTGGTAATCAGCTAGCAGCTAATTATGAGGCATTAACTACTTAACAATAGCTTTAGCAACCACACAAATGCTTTCTACAGAGAAAAAAAAACTCAAAAAGCTGAAAAATAAAAGGAAGAAACTCAGCCTGTGCATTTTTATCAGGTAAGAGGAAGAAACACTTGAAACAATGTATTACACAATTGAATACCTGGTGTACAGCATCCAAGGAGACAGTATTGTTTCCTGGAATATTAATCATGTGAAACACACAGCTCCCAGGAAAAGAACTTATGATGTTTGTTTCCTTTTAAAGTGAATGAGTTACAGTTTAGCACTGAAGAAGGCAATGATCTTTTATCCTCAACAACTGGTAACCCATTTCATATTGTGTCACACCTAAAAATGTCACTTGTAGATTTATGTACCTGTTAATCTTGGTTTTAGATTTATTAGGGGGATTCTTGCCAAGTTAAAAGGTTAATTGTGCAACTTTGTTTTGCTGTGATACACTTAGATGTATAGGGATGCTTGGAAAGTTGTATTTTGTTTTTAATTTTTACTCACGTAAGAGCAGCAATGATATTCTTTGTTAATTAATCTTTATTTACCGGTGCTCCATTTAGCATTCTTTATCACCATGTTAAAAAATTTGGAGAATATTGAGATATATTTAACAACCACAGTTTTAGTTTTTGGAAATACAGAACAGGTACAGGCTAACTTTTGACTTAGCTTCTAATAATATATTAATATTCAGGTGTGTGTGTGTGTGTGTGTGTGTGTGTGTGTGTGTGTGTGTGTGTGTGTGTGTGTGTGTGTGTAAGAGAGTTCAACAGTGATCATTCTTTTACACAGTTCTGAGCCTGTCCACACAGGATAGGTGATGGAGGCCATGGATTCTCTTTGTGAGGTATTTCTGTGGCCTTTCCAGTTGGTGCAGAACTTTGGAGAGGTACATACCAAACGGGGTTTTATACTCAATTATTGGTCTGAGGGAGGAGTGTAGATACGTAATAACCTCCTTTTTCCTGGATGCAATCCCTTTACTTATGAGATGAACCAAATAAAAGGCTTTTCTGACCACTGCCGCTACATGATGTTCGAATGTGAGGTTATCAACTTGAGTACCCAGGTCTCTCTCCACAGGTTGTGTCCTTAGGGGGTTGCCGTTGATGTGGTAATCAGTAGGGGTCGTGTTTTTTCCAAATGGTATGATGATACATTTTTTGCATTTAGTTTGAGGCCATGACTTTGGCACCAGTCAATAGTTGCTGTGAGATCCTCTTGCAGTATGTTGGCATCATTTGGGGAGTCAATGACAGCACCCAACTTAAAGTCATCCGCAGACTTGGTCAGTTACAGGCCTTTTGTCTTTGCCTGGACCTCTGAAAAGTAGATGCCAAACAGTAGGGATCCCAGGATAGATCCCTGGGGAACTCCACTAGTGATAGGTCTGCTATCAGAGATGAAGTCACCTATTTTGACCTTGAGGGTCCTGTCAGTGAGCCAGTTGGGCACCCACCTGAAGAGATAGGGACTTACTCCAAGTTGAGTTAGCTTTTTTGATGATGCCCAAGTGGGGGATTGTGTCAACGGCCTTGGCTGTGTGTACTGACTTTCCCTCATTCAGTGCCTTGGTGACAGTCTCAAAGAAGTCAACCAGGTTAAACAGGCAAGATGTGCCCTTCACAAATCCGAATTGGGTGGGGTCAAGTGCTTGCAGATTGTCTATGTCCTTGTTTATGAGATCTATAATAATATGCTCCATGGCTTTACAGATAAGACTTGTCAAGCTAATGGGGCAATAGTTTCCAGGGTCAGTAGTGGCACCACCTTTGCGCAAGGGGATGACAATGGCAGTTCTCCACTCTGCTGCAATGAAGCCTGTACTTAGGCTGTGGTTGAATAGGGTGCTCAATGGCGAAGTCAGTTCTTGCTGGAGATGGTGCAGAATACAGCCTGGGATACTATCAGGTCCCATGGAAGCTGGGTTCTTTGCCTTGGATAGGGCCTTTAACACTTGATCTATGGAGATGTGAGGTGCGGAAGAAATATCAGAGATGTTGAAAGGGCCTTTGGAATGGCAGGGGGTGATGTTTGCACTGAACCTATCTGCTAGCAGGTTGGCTAAGTCAACAGGATCAGTGTAAGTGATACTGTTAAGTACTAATTCAGAACAAACCTGGGCTTTATGGAGGTTACTGATGTAACTGAAGAAGGCTTTGTGGTTTCCCTTTGCTTCAGAGGCTAGTTATGATTCATAATTGGCTTTGGAGGTTTCACTAGTTATCTAATTTGCTTGTTGAGGTTAAGGAGGGACTTTTTCCAATTTGTAATTTGTTCGTTTTTACCCTTGGACAACATTTCTTCCTTTTGTTGTAAAACCTGTTGATAGAAGATGTCCACCAAACAGGTTTATGTTTCCTTGAGGAGCAGGTTTTAGTTCGATTGGGTATGGCTGAGTCCATGCAATTGTACAGGTGCTTATATACTGCATTGGCGTACTGCTCAGCATAGTTGTCAGCATCCTCTGAGGGGGGCTGTGGTGTGAAGCTACAGATACCCTCCCTTAGGAGGTTGTAGTCAGCTTTTGAGAAGTCTTTTAGCTTGATTACAGCTGGGGTACTGGGTGGGATAGAAACTTCAAATGAGACAGTCAGATGATCTGATTTCACCAGGTAAGAACATTTTATGGGAGTGGTGCAGTGGTCACCCATGTTGGTGAGAACTAAGTCCAGAATGTTATCTCCCTTTGTGGGGGATGAGAAGAGTTGGTCTAGTGTGTTAGAATTTATGAAATCAAGGAATCGTTGAGTGAGTGCATCAGTGAAGAATAGTTCACCCGGTCTATGATGGGGTAGTTGAATTCACCAAGGATCAGGGTGTTAGGGGGTACCTGGATGGAGTCAATTAGATCCAGATAAAAGGAGTGGGTGTCCTGAGTCATGGAGGGGGCCTATAGCTGGCAATAACTTGGATGGGTGTCTTGACAACTGTCAGTTGCACCTGGAGTAGTTCCAGTGCATCATGCTGGCAAACCAGTCAGGAACTGTGCCTGTCCTTAAAGACATAGAGTCCATCACTCTTAGTCTTCCTGACTTCATTTTGGGGTCAGAATGTGTAGAATAAGGTATAACCTGGTAACGCAGGGGTGCTCTCTGCAGCCCTGAACCAAGCTTCTGTGACCATACAGACATTGGCATCTTCCAGTGCAAGGACAGCCTCCAGTGAGTGCATTTTCAGGTTAAGGCTCCTAGCGTTAAGCAGCATGGGGTCTATATTATTTCAGCGAACACTTAAAATAGGGAATGCTGTTTAATCAACCCAATAAAGTCGAAATCCCTAAACCCCGAACACACAGAACAGCGATTTTTTTTTCCCAAGGAAAAGAAATCACTGGGCCGTGTTCGGGACTTTGCCATTTCCTTCACTGTAGTGCAATCCTGAAGTCGGTATATTTAAGTAGGGGGGGGTGGAGGGCACAGGTGTGAGGGGAGTGAAGCCCCCCCACTTTATTTTGTGTTTGGATTTTTTTTTTTAATACGGATCAGCAATTTTTCCCCGGGAAAAAAAATTGCTGTCCCGTGTATTCGAAATTTAGGGATTTCGACTTTAATGGGTCGATTAAACAGCATTCACTATTTTAAGCATTCGCTAAAATAATATAGACCCACAGCATGACCTCCCAATTTGCTTTTTGACAGATCTTTTATGTTGGAATATTTGTCTTTGGGACATTGGATAAAAAGGCACAATGGGGGAGGCAAGAGCCTTGGCCAGGATCCAGAATCCCAGTGGTGAAGGGTGGAGTCCATCTCTGGCAAAGCATCGAGGCCTGTCAACCATGTCATTCCAGGCAGACAGATACTGGATCCCCTTAGAATGATACCAGAAACTAAGCCAATTGTTGAAGTCAATTGTTTTTTTGTTGGTATTGTGGTATCATTCTTGGTGAAGGTAGGATGCTGCTTAGGGCTAGGGACATACCTGCCTGGGACACATACCCTGAGAGCTCAATCATGTCTCTCTTCATATAATCCAAGGAGGTATGTCTCACGTCATTCACACCAACATAGACAATGACAGAGTCATACTTGTACTTGTTGTGGAGAGACTTAAGTGCATGTGTGATGTGACACATTCTGGCATCAGACAGACAATTGACCATGGCCTTCTCCTTGTAGAGCCTGGTAAGGGGGACATTGGTGTGTCTCACAACTGAGCCACCAATGACTAGTATGTTTGGTTTATTGCTATGCCTTGTGGGCTATGATGGTTTATTGTTTTGCCTTATGGACTGTGTTTGTGAGACACTGGTGTGTTGTCTGCTGTATGTGATGTGCTTAGTGTTGTGTGTGGAATGCTTGTAAGTGTGTTTTGGAGGTCTCTGCTATTTAGGCAAGTTTTTATTGAAGACCTCTACATAGGTGGGTGTATGTTGGCTGCTATGTAATGTGTTTGTGCTGGCAATCTCCTCTTTGTCAGAAGTACTGACTGTGGTGCGTGAGAGCATGGATTCCAGATATTGATATAGATGCATCTCTCACAAGTAGAAGAATTATGCGCTAGGAGAAGAGGGCTGTCAGTAAACATGAGGCAGTTGCTACACTGTCTCAGTATGTCCATGTCAACCAGGATGGCAGGAGAATACTATAGCTTGTTTTAACTATTATTTTTGGGTATGTAACAATTTATTGACTACTGGTATACTTACGGTCATAATCTTGAATGCAAAATGTTGAAATGTCAAAATGTTAATACAATATATATACCAGTGTACTAGTACAATATCAACAAAAAGTATAATTCTGCTGTTAGTAAAACTCAAAAATGAATGCTAAAATTGTTCCTGTTGGGGGAGGATGGCAAGTCCACTTCTCTACATATGTAGGACAATAGGAATTTTGACTTCAATATTTTCATATATTGACATATCGGAATTGCACATTCATTATTATGACTTTCAGTGCATTGCTTTACAGCAAGCTGACATGGACCCATGTTTCTGTTTTAAGCAGGTAAGCTCACTACACAAATGCTTCTTCTCAGGAAGTGACTTCCTGTGAGTCAAATAGTTTATAATTGGAAAATTAATGAATAAAAGCTGTGACTACAGGATTATTAGGGTGATATTCATAGTCATTATATAAATGTGTTAATACAATTGGCTTAGTTCACGTGTAAGAGCAGGATTCAGAGAAGCCATTAATGCTAATGTGCAATTACCTCAAATAAACTTAACCAAATGAAGTATTAATGAGATGGTAGCATAAAATGATGTAAAACTTTGTATGCTAATAAGTCCTCTTCCTGCCTGTTTACAGTTCATAGTCATATTTAGATGTGTTTCCACGCCATCAACAGATACATTATAAAATGGAGAATCACACATTTTCTGTTCACTTTGCCAACTGGCGAAGATGCCCTCTCTCTTACTGCTAGCATTATAATTTCACAGGGTGGCTGCTTAAACCATATGAACCCAGTGGTGCTCACTGTCCAAGAAGCCAGAGAATTACTCATTACAGTTTTGTTAATCAGGAAATCCTTAATAGGTTCAGAGTGAACAGGGATATTGTATCTTAGTGAGCACACATGCCCCATAGGGGTACAGGGAATGCATGGCTTTCCTATACCCGTGGATAATATGGTGTGTATAGCCCTCACATGGGAACTTCCAGAGATAGGCAGGTGACATGATGGGTATTTCCCAAGCTTCTGCCTCAAGAATACTTAAGCAGTTCCTGGACATACTCTTGGAATATTTACCTCCTAGTGTCACCTCAGGATGAAGCCTGGACTATGCATGTTATTAATGAGGTGGCACATTTCTCTGAGGTGCTTGGTGCAATAGATTTCATCCATGTTGCCATTAGGACTCCATCAGGTCCCTGGGAGAGCAGTTTCACAATAGGAGGGGTTATCATTCCATCAACTAGCAGGTAGTGTGTGATGCCTTAGTGGGCATCACCAGTGCCTCTGACCAGCATCCTGGCAGTGCACACTAGCTCACGCTACCACTTTTTTCTACATGGCGGGATGCCCAGTGGTCATTTTGTTGATACACAATGGTTTTTATCATTTAATTACATATCCATAGTAAATTATATTGAGTAATTCTAAACTAGTTTTCCTTTTTTTCTCCCGTGTTATCTTTTTTGTTCTGTTTTTCTGGTGATGCATATCATCCAAAGGGACCATGGCTCATGACACCTGTAAGAAATCTGACAGGAGTTGTGGAAGATAATTTTAATACAGTCCTATCCAAATGTCATATAGTAATTGAGAGGGTGTTTTGTATGTTAAAAGCCCATTTCAGATGCCTGGATGAGTCTGAGGTGCCTTTCATTATAACCTAGCTACTGCATGCAGGATGTTTACTATGTGTTGCATACAGTACATGATGACCTTGCATTCAGTACAACATGACCTTGCATTCAGTACACGACCTTGCACCAGTTTGGTGGTGAAGTGATCCATGCTGTCACTGCAGCTCCCAGTGCAGGTCTTATTATGATTAATGATGGCCAACTGGGGGCAGTATTAAGTGACCCTAAGTAGCAGGCTCATGCATAGTACACAACAGTGCAGTTAAAGAAGTGGCATCTAGTCCAAAACTATGGACCATAATAGTTAGGTTAGTGTTTCCATTCTTATAAAAAAACATGAGTATAATTTATGCATGCAGTACTATATGTGGGCTATTCAGTGTGGTGAACAGTATACTGTCTCTGTTTATCAGACATTCCCTATTACCTTTAAATAATTTTTTCAGAACAGGTAGATGTATTACTGTTCGTAAATGTTATGCCTGACTACTCACTGACACCTGTTCATTGATGTCATAAGGTCTAGTGTAAGCAATATTTACTTTTTATTATTTTGCAGAATAATTTTTACTTACAGACTGTACTTAAGTATGCAAATACTGAGTCTGCTGAAATGGTAAGTTATTTAAATAAAGTGTTATTTCAGTAGTTCACTGCTTGAGTTTGCAAAACTGCATGTATTGCAATCTTTAAACTGGCCTTTAACGTGAGTTCATACTTTGCACTGGAGTGGAATATGTATCACCTGCTTTTTTATTATGTAATATTAATGGTATTAAATATTGCACTTTGCATGTTACGGCCCAATCATTATTTCCAAATTATATTCTTTCATTGTAAGTGTTACCATTATTGAAATGAAATATATGAGCATGGAAATATTGTTAATACTGGGGTACATTATGCACTGCTGTAGTCTGCAGTTTTATATATATATATATATATATATATATATATATATATATATATATATATAGGTTTCATAGGTTACTACTAGGCTAACTGCCCTTCCAAGCCTAGCCACCATCCCAACTATATATATATATATATATATAGTTATTTTGGATGACTGCTGCAACTTTATCTTGATTGCTTCTAAATGTATAGAATTTATTGCCTGCAATTGTAATGGAATTAAAAGTGAACTAAAATGGAATTCAGGCATTACAGTGAAACATTTTTTCATGTACTGTTCTTGCTATTACTGAAACAACAAACTGTGCTGGATTTTTATGTTTGAGACTATATATGTATATATATATATATATATATATATATATATATATATATATATATATATTTTTTTTTTTTTTTTTTAATTTACAAATAGTCTTTGAAGTTAAACATCAACATCAGTGTATTGAAAGGTATGGCAGACTAATGCTGCATTTCATATTTTAAATACCTGAAATGTCTAGCCTGGTCAAAGTAGGCCAAAGTCAAATGTGTCATACAAAACATCCCCTAAAGAAAGGCTAAGTGAAGGTGCATGTGATCTCATGGAGGGGCTGTCATGTGACCTGGATAGAGATTTGCTGTGATAATGTGACCTACTTGATGCACATGATCCCACAGACCCTGATCTCACAGTGCTGTGGGACTGGCAACTAGAATGAGAGGTTCTGCTATATGTAGAACACTAATGTGGCCTGCATGAATTCTGTTGTGTTTTCCCCACTACTATATTGATAAGGACTTGTACTGGGATGTGATATGACTCATGTATCAGTACAGCACCCTTACCTATTTCTGGTCCAACACTGACTCCTATTTGAGTCTGGAAAGTCCTCCCGAGTGTAAGAATGGAGGCAGACACTGATGTGATTATAGCATTATTCCTACTCTCTACCATTTCCATGTAGTTCTGGAAATTCTCAAGTACACCTTGCCGTACTGTGTCCATTCCCAGCTGACTCTCTGTGGAAGTTTACTGAGCCTTAATGTCATGGCACACCTGCTGCTGGGCAGTCAATGCTTTACATGGTTCCTGTGATAAATGTAACATATGCCTGTTCCTTGCACCCCTTCTAAAGATGTCAAAGTGGACACTGTTAACTCTAAATTTCTGTCAGTGTCAAGACGGTGTTCCTATGGGTCTGGAGACACTGTCATTGAGGTGCATGGGTTTTCTCCCTCTACAACCTGTAGTGTAACATCACCATGCACTTGACATTGTGATCCACTGTCACTTGCTGCAGATTACAAGTTGTAGGGTGTGTGATCCTGCCATTAAACATAGTAGATGTGTGCCACATTCTTATGTTAGTGTCATCATCAGCCATTCTATAGCTGTTATCCCCTAAAGTTACTGGCAGAGTGAAACTGCTTGCTTCTACTGATAATCCTGTAAAGAATTACTTGAATATATTGCTACTCAGATACTTTTGTGCACTACTGTATGTTGTGTAATGATGTGGAGGAACCTTACCAAGCACACTCTGTTTGACGTCTTTATGTGCAGAAGTGGAATCTTCACCTTTCAATAGTAATTTCCATGTGTTACATGTAATCATTCCTCTTCAGCATTCATTCCTCTATGGAAATGCGTTGTAGTGGTCAACACAATTTTCCTGAGCAGATGTCTATTGATGGTGTAGACAGTGTTTGTGCCAGTGTTGTTTCATAATTATCTCCCTGAATAAACAAGTATTCCTCATCAGGTGTTAGGAATAAGTGTTTGTGACCCCTCCCAGCAGTGCTTCTTGCAATTGCATTCTGCCTTGCCTTTGCTCTGGCACATCATATGATATCATTAGCTCTATTCTTTCACTGTGTTAAAGTGAGATTCCTTCTGGCAACAGGTTATCCATAATCACTTAATTCCAGGCCTGTGCGCTCTCAGCTTGTTTGGGTCCCCCTTTTCCAAAAAAAACATTTGCTGTATACCCTTAGGGCTGCCATGGGGTTGCAGTTCTCCTCATGGCTAAAATCTTTTCTCTGTCTGAATCCCATTGCTGCATCACTCATTTACAAAAAACAACATGCAAAAGTAATACACTGAAGCCTGATCCACTCATCAGCCAAACAGCACAGCCTGCTTTCATCACAATAAATCAAAGATCTGGGCACAAAAACATTTATGGTGATACAACACCCATATTCATGTACATATACGCCAAAGCCAACTTCACCCAGTTACAATTATGTTGTATTAAACTGTATAACATCATCCACAAATGCACAATAGTATTGCAAGCACTTATCATTATACTGCCATTTTATGCCATTGCTAATAGAGCTGAAATCCTTCCTGTATCCTGACACCACAATACATTGATGAAAATGTAGTATATCAGATGTCACTCACCTCAAATTAGGTACTAATATCCTGTACAACATAATCTATAAATGAAAAAAGTATTGTAAACATTTATATTTCACTTTGCAGTTAGTAGTACTTCCACATAAATTAACAGTAATACATGTAATAATCAGCACTAACAATTTTGAACTATATTGCTTGATAAATTTTGTGTGTGTGTGTGTGTGTGTGTGCGTGTGTGTGTGTATATATATATATATATATATATATATAGATATATAGATAGATATATATATATATATATATATATATATATATATATATATATACATATACACACACACACACACACGGGAGCCATTTATAATCTCGAAATATTGAAATGTCGAATTTCAGTATCTTGAGACTATAAACCCGAATGTTTAAAATAGCGAAAGTTCATCTCGAATTCGAGGTTATGGCCTTACGCTACGTGATGTCCGGGATTGTGTGTTTATGGTGCATGGTGCCATGTGTGGATCTAGGTATTTTGTCAGGTAAGTGAGTGTTTAGTAAGGGATTTGAGTGGGGGTTAGAGTGTATTTGAGTGTGCTGATATGTTTGATGTGTGTGTGAGGGACTGGAGAATGTGCGTGTGTGAATTTGCTTTTGTTTCCTGTTTGTTCAATCTCAAAGTTAGTATATATAAGTAGGGGGTGTGTGGGGTGCAGGGGGCTTGCCCCCCTACTTATGTGTGTATGAGTTGTGTATGTGTGTAGTTTTTGTTTGTTTATGTTGTGATGTGGGTGTTGTGGTGTATCTATGGTGTAGTGTATGCGGTTTGTTCGGTGTTTTGAATTTCGCAGTTTTAGCTCGGGGTTTTGTAGTTTCGGTGTTTTGTGGATTCTGTTTCATAGTTTCGAAATACTGAAATTCAATGTTTCAGTATTTCGAGATTATTAAGTGAATCCATACACACACACACACACACACACACACACACACACACACACACACACACACACACACACACTCACACACACACACACATATCTATATTTATACATAAACAAATAACACATCAGCAAAATATTTCAAACATGTTACCTTTCTTATGTTGCACCAACTTATCTCCTTATTATCATTTTCATTATTTAATATCTTTCTACTGATTGTTCACAGGTTTCCAGAATTATTTCACAAAATATATTTTTCTGAAAAAAAAGATTTAATAATAAGCAGTCACTGTTAATACAGAATATATGGATGTATCACATTATGAGTCGATTTATTGTCTCCATTTCTTGTTTGTCTTTCTACCTTCCATCTCTTTTTTTATTTCAATTATGCATTGATGTGTCTGTATTGTTTTTCCTTTAACGCTATTTATCTTCATTTTTTTCACAGGTCCACAATCCTTAACAGCAGCCCAAACATGTTCTTCCCAGGCCAGGGGAAAGTTCACCCTCTGCCCATCAAGGGACTTCTTCACAGGCTTAGGGTGATGGCACCATTCCTGTAGGCATCCTAGCATGGCACAGGCTGGCAAGCTGTGCAGACAGTGAGCTTCAGAATTTTATTGTAGATGTTTTAGAGAGGCATCCTTAGCCAGTGGATGCAATATTTGCTGTCCCAATCAGCACTGACCATTCACCACCACAGGCCTCCACCCCCTCAACATTGGGGTCCTCCACTGTTCCACTGTAACAGCATCAGGCAGTGGAAACATCATGTCCTGTGGATGAGTGTGGTCTTGTGATGAACTCCACTGCAACTTCCTCCATCCCTAATCCTCTCTCCTTTACTCTCTAACCTTTCTCCTACCCAAACTACCCTACTACATAAAAAATTCCACAAATCGCGGTGTCTTTCCCCTGCCAAAAATAAAGTATCCCTCCTCCCTTGCCTCCACCAGCACAACCCTCTTGATGTGTTCCTTCAGTTAGTCTCTCTTTGTTATGTCTCCCCTTTTTAGATCTTTCCTAGCTTCCCCTTTCCACTCATCAGGGTGTCCACATATGGATACCCCTATAGAATACATATAACACCCCTTTATATTTTTTAAAAGTTAATATAAATATTTGTTCTGTGCACTGTTAATCTTAAATATGTGTCAATACCTGAAACATGCTTGCACATAGATGCTTTTGTTCATAACACCCAAATACTTTGGAAATTATGCGAGCATTTAGATTTTTGTGTAGTACTTTGGATATACCTAAGGATTAACTTCACCTTTATCCATTTCGCTAATGTGATGATTTTTTTTGTCAAAAGCTTTCTCATTCACATAGTCACTCCAAATAACCTGTGATTGGTTTATTTGCATATAGACATAGTGGCACTCTTCCCAAAATAACTGCTGTGAAAGTGGGAACCAAGGGACCATAAGCAATATGCTTACTCCATTTATAGGAATGCCTGGGTGGACATTCTCCTCAACTCCAACTTCTTTTCCACTTTATATGTTTCACCATAAACATTGAGTCAGTTGCATTGCACCTGACTGTAGTAACTAAGATGACGCTGGTTCCCTGTCATATCATGACCACTCAGTGGTGTAGCTAGAGTTTGTGCCTCCTGGGACTGTCTTTGAGTGTGCTGCCTCTCACAAAATTATGGTCAAATGGATCTCCAATACACAGCCCTCCCCCCTCCGCAGACATTCCACTGTCCCATTACTTGGATATTTCTCCTCATTTACCATAAATACTGTAATGTCCATACTGCTTTATGCTTTACTTCGACAGTGATTATTTAGATTTCATTTAAAACTTTTATTTTAAATTTTATAGCACAAACACTGATAGACATCTGCTAAAAAAAGCAATACAGTCTCACAATGAAAACAGACTTAGCATTAAAACTTCTCTGCCCTTGAAACTCACATTCATTGAAACAGCATTGAAACCCGCATTCAAAGAAAATGCATCTGGCCAGTGGCGGATAAAGTGTACCTTTGGGCTTTTTTCAAATCATAGGTCCTTTGCACACTATGTAGGACCATACAAACATACATGTGTTCTTTGATTCACCTTCCTGATTGTATTAAATTATATTCCTTGTATAATACAGCACACTTGTTAAAATGTGTTTTAAAATTATTGTTTTGAACAATTTTCCAGTAAGCAATGAAACAAAATGCATGAACCAATAATGACAAAACTGCCAAGTTCAGAACATTTCCATCATAAAAATCTACTCAAACTTCTGTAATTACAATCCACCAATATCAGTAAATATGCACAATCTCTGCAGAAGTAAAAGTCATCTAAATAATTCCATACTAAAGAGATCTGTAACTAATGAAGAGGTTGCTGCTAGCAAACAACTTTATATTTCATTGTTTCATCTACAAATAAAGTGCCTGTTGCCCTTGAAGAATAAAGTGCCTATGTTACATTAAAAAATGATAAGCTGGTAATATTGCAATTGGGAATGGATAACAGGTTCTTAGTTAATAGGTATCTCCTCCAAAGAAGGACATTCTCAGGACTGCAGCATCCACCCCCTTTAGAGTACAATACAGTACAGTACAGTATCAGCAATCTATCTCATACTGTGAAAGTAGAACCCACAGCCTTCTGCATCAAAAGCAAGTATGCTACCTGTTGTGCTACTAGCAACACAAATAGACTTGGCATAAGCAGCGCTAAACTTCTCTTCCCCTGAGGGTCTCAGCTCCTTGTAAAATCTACTTGGCACTCAACTATATCTCTCAACTTTGCAGCACAAAAAATCTGGAAAAAGCTAAAGTTTACTGAGGGGGGGGGGGACAAAGGCCCACAACCAGGGACACATTTTAAACATTGCTTGTATAATCTTAGAAAGTTGCTAGAATAAAATATTTTATGTTATCATGGGTTTCCTGAAAGATACGAAGACTGAAACTTAAATGGCTATCATTATTTAGTAAATTCAGATCTCACTGATTTGCCAGAAAACCACTAATTTTAAGAGGAACAGACCAAAAGTATGAGCCAAACATTCCAGACATTCTCTGAAAATCTGGACATTTGAGAGCTATGGACTCAACTCTATGACTCACAAGTGGTGGTATGGGTAGAGAAGTCAGGGTCTTGCTTCTTGTACACAAGGTACAGGGTTTGAGCCTGTGTAAGTCTAACCACCTGTTATACCTATGCCTTACATGAACCAGGAATAATGCCTGCAGCAAAATGTGCTGTAAAATTTGAAATTGCGCAGGCGGATAGGAAGGACA
Organism: Protopterus annectens; assembly: GCF_019279795.1. Classification (NCBI taxonomy): domain Eukaryota; kingdom Metazoa; phylum Chordata; order Ceratodontiformes; family Protopteridae; genus Protopterus; species Protopterus annectens. The sequence continues at coordinate 319,923,900 of NC_056739.1, forward strand.
TGATGTCTGTGTGACAATACATGCACAGACATGATGCGATGTGACTGGACCAGCTACAAGACCATTCTTAAAGAAGAATGATGCTCTTAAAAAAAAAATTTTTTAAATTAAATTGTTAAAGTAAATGTTGACAGTACCAAAAGTGCCGCCCGGATTGCACCACCCCTCTCGCCCCACCCCCAACCCCCAGCTATGCCACTGTGACCACTGTCTCATAGCTGAAAGGAAAAACCTCATGTTGATCATAATCAAATGCAGGAATGGTTAAGGAGAGGCAAATTCAAACCAAAAGATGAAAGGTTAATATTGACAGCTCAAGATAGTGGGCTACGTGCAAGTTGGTTTACAAAGTCCATTAAACATGTGGAAGAAACAGACAAATTTAAGTTTTGTAATACGGATTTTAAAACAATAGCACACATTTTTGCTGGTTATCATACTAATGACAGAAGCATTGTATACTGAAAGGCACAATAATGTGTTAAGACTGTTGCACTGGGGATTACGCAAACATTACAGTATTGAAGTTGCTGAAAAACAAAGGAAACATGAACCACAAAGCATCATAGAAAATGATGAAGTCTACATCCCATGGGATCACCCATTACCAACAGTTCAAAAGACAGATGCGAGAAAACCAGATATAGTAGTCCATGAAAAGAAGACAAAAGTAGCATTGATCATTGAAATCGCTACACCCAGTGACTACAATGTCTTGCGTACGGAGAGACACAAAGTCATAAAATATCAAGATTTACAGGCAGAAACGAGAGCAATGAGGAAGAAAGATACCCAGACAGTTCCAATAGTAGTAGGAGCAACGCTTCTTATAAAAAAGAATCTACAATCGTATTTAGATATGTTAACAATACATGTAACTCTGTACGAACTGCAGAAGGAATCATTACTGGGCACATTGTGGGTGCTGTGAAGAGCACTTTTGGTTGACATCAAAGATTGAAACAATACTAATTTTATGAACTTTAATCGTACTTTGACTTAGGAATGGGGTCTATTGCCTTCATGGTATTAGAAACCCAAAATATTTGGAGAAATTAAAAAAAGAGTGAGCTGAAAAGTGTCTGTTGAACTTGAAATGTATGCAGACAATGTAGAGTGCAAGTTAACAACCAAAAGATAAATACGGTATTTGTCAGGGGCCATCCATAAGTTTCTCATTGTCTTATCTCTCCATGCTGGACTGACAGTATGTTATACATATATTAATGCTATGGCACAATACTGCAGTTTGCTTTATAGCGCAAATTGCAATAGTATACTGTTTTTCCAAAGTCCTCATAATTGCTGTGAGGATTTATTTACCTTTCTTTTGTGCAAGCAACACATTTGTGTTGTCCATAGCATGCTTCTGTATTCAGACTAAGTGATATTTGTGTTGAATGCACAGTTTGTCTTTTGTGTTTCGTGCTTTTCCCGCACACATCATTTTCCATATTAGACCAGTGACACATTATGCTATATATAGCACTTTTCACTTTCCAAACTGAAGCAACAGCAATCATCATGCCTTGCAAGAATTTGATTTCTCCCTTTATTTTAGTATGAACTGCAATAAATTATCACAGCTCTGACCTGAAGGCAGTTCATGCCATTTAGGAAAGAATGATTCAGCAATTTAAGTCCCTTTTTGTCATGGAGTGTTGCACACAGGTACTGATATTAAGAAATGACAATGTGCATGTCTTGTTTCAGTTTAAAAATGTTGAAATCCCCCAGTCTCAAAACTTCTATTAAGCAACATAGCCAAAGTAAGTAATTGTCAAATATTGTTGTTTCCATTACATACTACTTTCTTCTCACTCTAGGACAGGTAATCAGGGGATGCTACAAAATATCTTAGACTATGGAAGTATTATTTGCATACCAAATACAAAAAGAGAAGCACAGTAATTTATACTTAGGCAACTAAAATGCAAGAACAATGCTGGTACAAATAACCATATTCAATTTGTATAAATATTGCTGACAAGTGGCAATTTGCCCAATATATCCTGTACACTGCAAGAAAAAAAAGGCTGTGTATCTAAATTAAAGAACGGTAACCTCTGGGATGTTGATATTTTCCTTCATGAGCATTCCCAGCTGGAGAGAGCAGCACATCATCAGTAGGGTAAAACTCACCTATCTCACAATGGTCTAAACCCAGCTCATGTTCCCTATTAGTAGGTGAACAATCAAACTCTTGGCGAATTCTCCTTCATAATGATAGGAAGAGCCGACATCGAAGGATCAAAAAGCGATGTCACTTTGAATGCTTGGCCACCACAACCAGTTATCCCTCTGGTAACTTTTCTGACATCACCTGCTTAAAACCCAAAAAGCCAGAAAGATCATGACGCCCTGCTTTCACGGTCTGCATTCATACTGAAAATCAAAAGTCCAAAATATTTCATAAGAGTTCCTATTCTAACACCATGTTACACTTTACTAGTGCCCACCCTGGGCACCAAAAAAGAGGGGTAGTCAAGGGGCAACTTGTGTGCGCTGCTCGAATGGTAACAGACGATGAACCCTTTTTAGAAGAATGTGAGTTTATTAAGGGATTGTTTCTACACAGAGGTTACCCAGACAAGTTTATTCACAACCTGGTTACTGAAGTCCAGACTAAACGGTATGGGGGTGTTTATAAACCTATTTTACAAAGCAGTTTGTTCACAAGTTGCCCACTAGAACATTCACCTCCAGTTATGCCTGAAGTCTTTGTAGACAACAAGAAAGTAGACACTTCTATTTCTTTCATCACTAATTATAGTGCTGAGACACAGTTAATAAAGGAGGTGTTTGTCAAGAACTGGAGTATTTTCTGTTGTGACGATGCCTTACAAGCCAGGCTTGGTACTTTGCCAAGTTTTATATACAGGAGGGGTGATAACCTCAAACGGATATTAGAAACAAAAAAGGACACTCGTGTCAGAGTAGAGGGCACTTTCAAATGTGAGAGTTGCAACATGTGCAGGCACATTGCCACTGGTTCGAGATTTAAAATTGCTGGGTCTTCTTTTTCCACTGTTGGTAGATTCAACTGTAAATCCCGATCGGTTGTTTATTTAGCTTGCTGCCAGTCTTGCCCAGCATTTTATGTGGCCAAGACTGACAGAGGTTTTAACGAAAGAATCTATGAGCATTCATATTGTATTAGGAAAAATAAGTATGAAAACGCTTTGGCGAAACATGTTAATAACCACCCTCAGCACAATTTTACTTTTAGGGTGTTAGGACAGGTTCCCTTTGACATCAGGGGGGGTCCTTTTCAGTTATTATTAGAGTGCCTAGAAGTGATTTGGCAGCTGAAACTCTGTTCATACAGACCTCCTGGTCTTAATGACATAGTAAGTTTAGCTTGCATTTTGAAACTCAGAAGTATGCAGAGGTAATTTCATTATTTTTCATTTTTATTTTCCATTCATGACTTACTATTTTTTATGTTTTACTTTTTATTTTAAGTTATCAATTGGTTCCATTTATTATGTTTTTCTTGGTTTTAAACACTTTATGTTTAGACACATTTTCATTGATAATTTTTCATTTCATTTTGGTTAGTTGTTTGACTTCAAAACACAATTAAGGAAACCATGGTAAAAAATTTCTCCAAAGCCAACTTCATGCTTCTTAAGACAGAAGTGGTGAACTTCATGACACCCATGCAGATGGACAATAAAGTTACGACTGCTGAATCCTACACAAATGCACTCTATAAGCACTTACACGAGTGCATGGATCATGCTATCCCAAAGAGAACGAAGACGCTATCCTTCAAAAAAAGGAAGCCAATCTGGGGGTCCCCTGCCATAAACAAACTGTACAACAGAAGGAAGAAACTATTGCAAAAGAGAGTAAAATCCCATGAGTGGAGGAGCTCCCTGGTCAGCCTCAGTAAGAAGCTGAGATCCTTTATAAATTCCTCTAAAGCTAGCTACAAAAACAAAATTGCCACTAATTCTAAAGACAACCACAAAGCATTCTATAGCTATGTCAAGAATCTCAATGGCAACACCTAGATCTGCTCTGAGTTACAGCACAATGGCACGAAAATTACAGACCAAACTGATATAGCCAACATCCTGGCAGATAGGTTCAGTGCTAACTTTGCCTCCCCTCACCCCATCTATGCAGGAAGAATGCAGAGTCCCTGTAATCACAACTACGCAGGAAAAAGTTGCACTCTCTAAAGCCAAAAACACAGCATCCATGGGACTAGACAACATCCCAGGCTGCGTTTTACATGAACTTCAGAACAAACTGGCTCCCCACTTAAGCACCATGTTCAATAATAGCCTTGCATCAGGATTTGTACCCACTAAATGGTGCACAGCAACAGTTATCCCATTCCACAAAGGGGGAGCCACCACTGATCCCGGGAACTATCGACCTATTAGCCTGACAAGCCAGGTCTGCAAGGCCATGGAACATACCATCATGGAACTCATAAACAAAGACATTGGTAACCTCCAAACTCTGGATCCCACCCAGTTTGGATTTGTGAAAGGCAAATCATGCCTCCTGAACCTGATCAACTTCTTTGAGGCAGTCATCAAAGCAGTAGATGAGGGTAAGGTGGTACACACAACCTATCTTGACCTCATCAAGGCTTTCGACACCATCCCCCATTCTGGAATTATAGCTAAACTCACTAAACTAGGTATAAATCCCTGTGTCACAAGATGGGTTGCCAACTGGCTCACTGATAGAACCCACACTGTAAAAGTTGCAGACTCCAAATCTGACCTCAGAGCAGTGACAAGTGGAGTACCACAGGGTTCCATCCTGGGACCTCTCCTGTTTGGTATCTACTCCTTTGAAGTACAGGCTAACACAGAAGCCCTCTGGCTAATGAAGTTCACAGATGACTGAAAACTAGGAGCCATAGTCAAGTCCCCAAATGATGTGGACATCCTACAGAAGGGTCTCGCTGAGACAGATGCCTGGTGTCAGAGCCATGGCCTCAAGCTCAATGCCAAAAAGTGCAGTGTCATCCCCTTTGGTAAAAACTCTGTACCCATGAACTACCACATAGGCAGCAATCTACTTAACACCAAATGTGTGATAAGAGACCTTGGGACCCAGGTGGACAGTAGTCTCTCCTTTGATAGTCACATCACCACAGTAGTCAGGAAGCCCTTCTATGTGGCACACCTCATCATAAAAGGGTTCTCATCCAGGAAAAAAGAGGTCATTGTTCCTCTCTACTCGACACTCATTAGACCCATTACAGAGTACAGTGCCCCTTTCGGAATGTACCTCACAAGACATCTGCAGCAGCTGGAAAGGCCACAGAAGTACCTCACAAAGAGGATTACTGGCCTCAAACAAATGCCCTACACTTACTGTCTCAAAAAACTCCAGCTTTACTCCATAGCATATCACCTACTCCAAGGTGATCTCTGCCTAACATATAAAGCTATGTCAAACCCAGAGCTGTTAGACATGCTACACCTAAAGAAATCCCAATCCCTCCAAACTACATGCTCTAGGCACCTAAACCTTGTGAAGACACATAAAAAAGACATGCTGGAGGGATAGATTCCTGTCCCAGAGACTTCCCATACTCTGGAACAGGCTACCCATCTATGTCAAGCAAAGTTCTTCACTGGCACTCTTCAAGAAAAATCTTGATGAGTGGATGGGAAATAGGAAATACACCCCGGGGATCACTTCTGTGTCTCTGTTCGACAGTGGCACAGGAAAATAACCTTCTTGGGTGGCATAAGCCAGGGAACCTTGTTGGCTAGGCTTACGTAGGCCTTTGGGCCGATAGTCTAGTACCTACCTATGAACCTATTAACAAAATTATTTTCTTTTTATACCAATCAATAATTTTACCATATAGATAAGCTTTTGGAGCATCCCAAATGTATACTTCAGAAGTTCCTTGTGTACTATTAAGTTCAATAAAATTTTGTAATTCTGTAGTTAAGAAATCAAAAAAAATTTTGAGTTTAATTATGTAGGCTGGTTTCCTTTTAATTTGAACATTAACTGTGGAGTTTAGTATAAAATCAAATGTTATGGATTTATGGTCCAAAAGGGGACAAGAAATCACTTTTGAGTTTGATAAGAAATCAGTTAAGTTATTGGAAATTAATACCCTATCTATTCTTGAATATGAATTATGTCTATGTGAGGAGAATGTATAGAAAAGTGACTTAGCGTCAGCAAAGTTATTAATATCTTTCATCATGTATGAATCTGAAAATGTATTCAATAATTTAGCTATAGTTGGAATTTTCCTTTTACCACTGGTACTAGAGTCTATGTCAGAAATACAGTTAAAATCCCCAGCAAGAATAATACTACCCTTAGAAAACTGAACTATATGTTCTATATGTTGTTTCGCTGTTGTAGATCCAATGCCAGAAATCCAATTCATATTTATTAATGTCAAAATGTTCTTATTAAATTCTATAATACCTGAAGATAACATCCCTTTGTTATATTTGTAGGTGTCAATTATTTTAGGCATAGGTAATGTATTTTTCCATAGTATGACCACCCCCCTTTTTTTGTGTATGTTCTGAGCTAATCAAAAGTTTGTAAGATTTGGATTCCAATTTCTTGACATCTTCAGTTAGTAAATGAGTTTCTTGGAGAAATATTAATTGAGAATTATGCAATTTAAGATATTTGTTCAAAGATCTTCTCTTATTAGGATTATTTAATCCATTGATGTTTAATGATATACACTTTAATGATGTCATGAAATATTAATGTTCTGAAAATCTGTTGTTGAATAACATTCCATTTTTTCCCATATTTTATAAGTGAATAGAAATTGACTATTAAGAATACAATTATAATTTACACATAAAACATGAAAAGATTTTATCCAGTGAAATATGTTTACAACAAATTCAGTTTTGTAAAATTTGGTGAACATCATAATAACTTTTAGCAGAAACTTTTAACATTTACTAATAACATAGACTCTTTCAACCTCCCCCTGGAGTTAAAAACTCCTAATCTGAGTGACATCTGTCACCCAAATTGACCATCAAGCTAGCAACAACATTCATCTCTTCCTTGTCTAAATATATATGTTGTTGCATAACTTAGCAAACATCCATTAGAATTGTATGTACCAATTCAAGAAACAAATTAAAGTAAATCAAATGTAACTGTTTCATTTTAACTTTTGTCAAATGAATTCAACATATCATAAATACCAGTCATGTATTATATAATAATGCAAAAGTCATAACTAATTTATATGTAATGGACTGCTACAATAATCAATACGTAGACTAATCCCGTCTCTTTATGTATTGTGCCAATATCTAAGAACACTATTTCCCCATCTCCATGTATCTGAAAAAAAGGCATAGAAAATATTACATTTTAGTTTCCAAACGTAGTATGAGATTCCAATAAAAAATGCTCAGCATTATCTAAGAAGGAATGTATTCCCTTTCTTACATTTAAGACCTTTAGTAATCTGAAAGAACCTCTAGATTTGTCAGACTATATCAAAAATACTAGCTTATATGGTAAACATCTACATCTGAGACTATACTGTATATAGCAAGCTATATTCATATAGAATACATTATGCTTCAATCATTATGTATTTATTTTCTATCTGTACTAGAATCATTCTTATTTCTGATTTTTGTGTCTTGTGAAAGAATATTAACTTCTGCTTAGGTGTCATGAAAAGCTTTATATATATATATTAATTTCCTTTCTTTTTCCTTTCTTCTTTCATAAATACTTTAATGGTGTTGCCCTATACGACTTTTGTTTGTTGTACTAATCAGAAGAGGCTTATATTAAATAAAATAGAATTATAAATAAAAGTGTAGAAACATAGGAGTATAAATGTGTCAAAAATACTCTGCTTATACACCCTCATAAATGCTTTTAATATAACAATTATATTATACAAGTTACTTAGCTGCAGTTCATTCATTTGACCATCTATTCAAGCTATTATCCAGCTCTGAGACGGTTCTCAGCACAAAGTTCAGACTGCAAACAGCTCCATGGAAGTGACAATTTTTTCTTGCATTCTGTTGAGGCAGTCACAGTATGAATAGGCAGCAGAACTGTTCAGCAGTTTGGATGCACGAGACCAAGGAGGGAAAACTTTTGCAGCTATTTTCTTCTTTTTTTTTTTTTTATTTTTGTAAACTATAGATTATCTTGTGGCATGACCAGGAAACACAAAAGCAAACAAAACAAAAAGGCAACAGAGGAGAAAAAGCCAATAAAAAATAGCGCAAAGCCGAGAAACTCCATCTCTCAAACCCTGCAAACCACTAGACCACAACGGACACACCAATCCACACCAAACCCTTCATTTCAACACCATTGCTATGTATGCTATATGCTTTTCATACCAATCAATATAAAATGTACACAACCACAATAGAATTATAAAGACAAGTGTGCAAAATGTAAGGGTTTAAATGTGTCAAAAGTGCTTTGTTTATGAACATTCATAAATACTTAAATATAGCAGACATATATATGTTATTTAGGTGCAGTTTTTCAATTAAGCTGTAGATGGCATTAGAAACCGTTTATTCTAACTATTCAGCTTTTACGAAGCTTCTCAGCACAAGGTTCAGGCTATAAACGTTTCCATGTAAACAACACTTTTTTCTTGCACTCCATTGTAACAGCTGCAATGCGAGGACAAACCAATGTTTCTTAACAGATCAGATGCACAAGCTTATGGAGGGAAACCATTTACAGCTTTTCACTGAGAAAACTGTTGATTAGCTCGTGGGAAAACCGGGAAACATAAAATGAACAATAAGAAAGACATAAGGGAGGAAGAAAAGCAATATAAAACATTAAAAAAAACAACAAACTCCATCTCCCAGACCAAGTGAACCACTAGACCACCACGAACATATCATTCTATACAAAATCCTCCATTCCTTCACAACCAATAGCAAAGAGGAAAATAGAAAGAAAAACAAAAGAAATAAATTAAAGCCTCTCCATAAATATTTACATTTTTAAAATAAATATCAAATGAATTATTTCAAAACATATCATAAAGGGAAAAAAGATAAACTTTTCATATGTCTATTACCACAAATAACACCACATTCCAACAGCAGAACATGGGATGGGAAACATAAGTATTAAAGCAACATTATGGCAACAATATCAGTGAAGAGTCTCTCTTCACAGAGAGGCAGGGAAATAAAACAGCAAACAGTTAAAAACAAATGAAATAGTTTCTATTGTAACAAAGACTCTCATTTTCTCATCCACAAGTCACCATATCTACTATAGTTCCCCAAAATACTATAAATTTCAGTCCCAAACATATGGAGCATTTATTATAACAGACAACAACCACTATTTAAAGATAATAAATAAATGAATAAATAAATAGCTTTTACATGCTATAGAAATTGAACTACAATAAACTAGACTTAATAATAACAGACTATAAAATACCGTTAAAAGTATGTACCATAAAAAGACATTTAAACAAAAAAGCCTCACCTGTTGAACCATTTCTACTTCCCCAACTTCTGGGTTAGTTTTTAAAACTTGGGTAAATAAAATCCATAATAAAATAGCTTAATTAGTCACTTATTTTTGAGCTTCTTTTTATGTTCAGAGACCTTCCAGGAACTGTTATCAGCATTTCTTTTAAGGCTGGCATTTGCCCACTCCATATCCTCTATTTTATCAAGCAGTTTTCTTGTTTTGACAAAGGTAATGGCAGAGTCTATGTCATCAAATATTTTTGGACCATCTTAAAGAAATATTTTTAATCTGGCAGGAAATAATAGGTGTGTCTTTATTTGGGCTTTCTTTAGTTCTTTGAGCATTGGCAAAAAAAGCTTTCTTTTGGCAATTACAGAAGATGAGTAATCATTATTAAAGTGTATGACATTTTCTTTACATTTGATAGGAGATTTAGACCAAGCAGTCTTTAACACTATCTCCTTGTCATGAAAAGATAAAAACTTCAGTATAACAGATTTAGTAGAATTGGATTTAACTTTTTTTGCAGTAGCCAAGGACCTGTGTGCTCTTTCTATCCCATATGAAAGAGCTTCAGGAAGCTTTAGTAAATCAGGGAGCCAAGATGTTAAGAATTTTTCCATATTACCTTCTTCAACATTATCAGGTAAACCAAAAAGTCTAATATTATTTCTTCTTGATCTATTCTCTAGATCATCAATTTTTGTTTGTAAAAGAGCATTTTGTTTTAAAAGAAAGTCTATATTGTGCTCACCTTCTTGAATTTGAGTGTCCATATCCTTTAGTGAAGTCTATATACCAGTAATCTGTCTCTTTTGCTGTTTAAGGTCTTCATGTAATATTTCCATTTGCTGGGAACATTTTTCTTTGAACTTATCTAGTTTCACATCCATTTTATCACTCTTTGCTGTCAGTTCTTGAATGTTAGTTAATAGTGACTGAAGTTCTTTCTTAATAGCTGTTTCTTGAAGTGTAGATTTGGAATAGCTCATCCTGTAGTCTGAAGTCCAAATATTTTCTCTAGTAATTTTTGACAGGAAAACATAAACAAAATGCCAAATCTTTTACATACTATCCTATAGAATGATTAACAGAATCCAAATATATATAAAAAAAAAAACTAAGGATAGATATACTCAAAAAATCCTGTCATAAATATTCTGTAAAGACAGTGCAGAGAGAAAGTGTTGTTACGCAATGATCATCTTGGCCACACCCCAATGTTTAAGCTTCTTACTGCTATTATATCAGTAGAAGTAATAGACTAGTTGCGAGGCACCTTGGACATTATTTTATTGTAGTACACTATCTTGGTTCCTAACACAGCTAGAAACAAGCTAAACACATGCAACACTAACAATGTGCAGCAATTCTACAGTCCATAAACACACATATATCATTGTTGCATAAGGAACAAGTCACTTTAAATGATTTACTGCCACCAAAAATCAAGGAAACCCTGAGCAAACTGAGTAGAATGCAAGACAGACATGCCATGATCATTGCTCATGTGTGAATCAAAAATCTGAAGAGATAGGTCTCTCTGAACTAAAGAAGTATGTGGAGGGACTTCTCAATATTAATAACAAAGAAAAACACATTTAATGAGCATCTACCTTTTCCTTGCTTCACACCTGAATTCAGATGAGATGAAACCTAATTAAGGGCAAAAATGCTCATCTATTTAATTTCTTTCATTTTTAAGCCTCCACTCTGCATCATCCATATGCCCTGCTAGTTCTATACACCAACTCACAAAGTACACAACAGGGCAAGGGCAAATTCCCTTACCCCACAGTAATGTAATGGCATACAAAATGCTAATGACAAAACCTGCACTGAAAAGATCATTCACTCATATCAGCATTCACGTTTTTAACATCAGTAAAACATTTTCATTTATGAGTATTCACTCTTTGCAACTGCAAGCATATTGGTCAAATGTTACTTTACTTGTTGTGGTTTGGTGAAGTGAGGTTTCAGCAAATTGCAATTTCAGTAAAGTCATGTTGGTTATGTCAGTTTCACAGAAATGTAAATTTGATGAAGAAAATGGGATCATATATATATATATATATATATATATATATATATATATATATATATATATATGGGTCTACTACGGTTGATTGAAAACTCACTTGACTGAAAATTAAATTACTAGGACTACTTCACTGAAAACTCACTTCACTGAAAACTCATTTCTTTGAAACTCATTTTATTGAAATTTATAAATGGTCTTTTCCCCCACTGTAGTGTGACCCTGGAGTTAGTATATAAAGTAAGGGGGGATGTGGGGGTGCCGCCCACATATTATAAACATTTTAAACTATACACAGTGATACTTACAAGTGCAATAAATAACTGTTTTCAAAAGAGAATATATAACCAAGATATGTGGGGGGCTTCGCCCCACCCCCCCAATGTGGGGGGGGGGTTGTTCCCCCGCACCCCCCTTACTTTATATACTAACTCCAGGGTCGCACTACAGTGGGGAAAAGGCAATTTATAACTTCCAATGAAATGAGTTTTAGTCAAGTGAGTTTTCAGTGAAGTGAGCTTTCAGTGAAGTGGTCCTAGTAATTTAATTTTCAATCAAGTGAGTTTTCAGGTCAACAGTAGTAGACCCATATATATATATATATATATATATATATATATATATGGGTCTACTGCTTTTGGTCGAATTACATTTGGTTGAAAATTATTTCAGTCAACCCACTTCACTGAAAGCTCATTTGATTGAAAGCTTATTTGGTTGAATTCCATTGGTCAAAAATGGAATATAGCCCCTGCTCCACTACAGTGTAACCCTGGAGTGAGAATATAAAGTTAGGGAGGGGTGGGGGGGCACAGCCCCCCACATTTTGCAACTAGTTTTTACTGATGTTATATGTTTCAATGTATTTTTAATGGATACACAAGTATATAATAGTGAATACACTGCAATTATGTGGGGAGCTATGCCCCCCACACCCCCCTAACTTTATATTCTCAATCCAGGGTCGTACTGCAGTGGGGCAGGGGCTATATTCCATTTTCGCCGAAATGGAATTCGACCAAATAGGTTTTCAGTAAAATGCATTTTCCGTGAAGTGGGCTGCCTGAAATCATTTTCGACCAAATGTAATTCAACCAAAAGCAGTAGACATATATATATATATATATATATATATATATATATATATATATATATATATATATATATATATATATATATATACATATATGTATACACACACACACACACATGTGTATATATATATATATATATATATATATATATATATTTATATTTATATACATACATATATATATATATATATATATATATATATATATATATATATATATATATATATATATATATATATATAGAGAGAGAGAGAGAGAGAGAGCAGGGGCATAAAAAATATGTTTTCACTGCAAAAAAAGTTTTTTGAGAGTGTGTATGAATCCATTGTTTAATGAAGTTTTATACACAACTATGTCAGTAACATTTCCTGAAAATTTTCAGAAAAATATTGCTGATGTATTTTTGGAGATACAGGTTTTTATGGCAGAAGGTAAAAATATCCCCCAAATAGACAGTTTTCTGGTGTATAGGCCTTTACAAAATCCTTAGCTGATAAGAATTTAAGTTTAATATGAGATTTTAGCCAGGCCTTCTTCTGAAGAACTGGTTCAAAGCTGCACTGTCACAAAAGCATCAATGTAATTTTAATTATATTTGGACATATTACCCCCCAGTTTGTGGGTTGTCTTGTCTTACATAATCTGTCCTTTTGACCATTCATCTCTCGTAGTTGATTTAAAACTGTTCCCTATATTGAAATAATATTAATGTAAAACTCTGATACTCAAAGTACAAGAAGTGTGTATCTAACTTCTCGACATACATTGGTCCTGATGGTTCATGTCTGACAGTAGTGTGCACAGAAATGTCATCCTTTACATGAATTCTGTATCTGTCTGATTGTCATCATGCAGTCACATCATTATGCTTATAATCTAAGGAAGAAGAGGAGGACTTATACATGGTTATTGCAGTTTTTCATTTCATTGATATATATATATAAAGTACCT